>NC_089799.1:31279613-31309613 GCF_040412425.1 Macrobrachium rosenbergii | reverse complement strand
TTTCAATTAATTTTTTAATATTTATCACCATGAGTATAAGGGATTTTAATTTCGAAAGGAAGCCATTTAGTGATATTCCCACAGCCTTGGCATTGCTGATTATTACCAAGATATATGACTGTACCTAGACACAGCCTCTAGAAACGTTTCAGCCTTGTTCCGTTAAATATTATTGGACCTGTATACGCCAAAACAGTAAAATATGTACGTGGTGGGCTGTGACAAGGGCATAGGGCTAGCAGTCCCATCCTTGATAACTTGGTGAGAATCGGAACGCTGACAACTTCTAGAACCTACGGTGATACACACATATATGTATGTATTATGTATGTATGTATATATGTATGTAAAGAGAGAGAGTATGAAAGTGTTTGCAAGAGGAGAAAGTTGTTGCTGAATGCGAACAAGAGGAAGGAGGGTCAAAGGAAACGAGGAAGATGGCGTAATCAATGTTAATTTTGGTGGAGGAAGAACGGAAACAATTGATTCGTTTAGGTATTAAGTGTAATGTACCAGTGATGGTAGGATGAGGCTAGAGGTGAGTCACTGACTGTCTTTCAGCGTTTTACTTGACCTACAAACCCACTTCCTTTCCTCCATCTAGTTGTCAAACCTCTCTACCTATTACGTGAGTGCAACTGCGGGGTTTTCTCCCAGTTTCAACTTTAGATCCTTGTGCTTAATCTCATTTATTTTTTGGATATGTTCATCTTTCTGTTCAACCGCTCTAACTCCCTCTTTTTACTGTCTTAGCTCTGTGTGACTGAAAGCGACCAAGTGCTTGTCAATATAGCCCAAAGTTCATGACTCAGTCTTTCAGATATCTGAAAAAGCGAAGGTGGCAGGTTGTATGCCAAAGATTAGGAAAAAAAAACCTTGCTTTATCTATGGCGCCCAAGGCAGGAAGTGAAACGTGAACTGTGATTTGTGAATGTGTGAACGACACAAGACTGAAGCTATTAAAATGGAATTTTACGTCACATATATAGTGTAAGCAGAACTGAAAGGGTGTGTTGAAAAAGTCAGCGTAGATGAAAGCAGGGATCAGAGATTTTGTAGATGGTCTGGTTATAAGGGAAGAATGGAGTACAATAGACGAGTTCAAAGAGTTACGTAATTCGAAAGTGTTAGGAGGGAAGAGGAAAGGAAAACAACTGGACAGATGGAGTTGAAAAGGGTACTCAAAAAGAAGGACCAGATATATAGGAATCGCCAGATTGGGCAAGATAGACACGGATATCTTAGTGTGCATGTCTGGGGGTTTAAGTACTGCTGATGAGGTTTCTCGGTTCATGTATGAAGCGGCTAAAGATGTGGAACTTTTCTGCAAAAGAGGTTCATGCATAATTCTGTAGCAAAGGTTGAGTGGGGCAGGGACCGTAGTCATTTTTCCTCTGTAACCACTCCTAAGCAGATTTGAATGCAGGTTTATAAATGTTGTTAGAGAGGTAAGCGTTAACGATAACATGACAAACTTTGGATGAATATTTCGTGTTGCTTATTCATTTGTATTTCTATGAAATTTGAAAATCACAGCTTTTCCACGTATCCACATAATTTTCCCAGTTTTAAACTATTGAGCTGTGTGCTCCCTCGAGAAAACCAGCCACCCTCTTAAAGAGATAAAATAGCTGACTAATGGCACTTATAATATCATTGATTGCTGCCCACGGTATATATATATATATATATATATATATATATATATATATATATATATATATATATATATATATATATATATATATATATGTGTGTGTGTGTGTGTGTGTGTGTGTGTGTATACATGTATACAACTGAACATTAAGCCATTAAATACAGGCAAAAACACTCTTGCCAGAAGAATGCTTTACACTGTGGGCGATAATCAGTAATTTTATGAGAGTGCCATTAGTCAGCTATTTTATTTCTATGAGAGGCTGGGTGGTTTTCCGAAAAAAGATCACCTTACTCAGTAGAGTAAAACTCAGAGAATTGCATGAATACGTGGATAAGCTGTTATTCAAACTGAACCGTAACCACATTTAATACAAATACAAATGAATACGTCATGCGAAATATTTAAAAAATTTTCATTTCATCACTAACGCTTACCACTTCAAGATCACTGATAATTCTGCAATCATATCTACTTGCTAATGTTCAAATAAATACATACACACATACATATATATATATATATATATATATATATATATATATATATATATATATATATATATATATATATATATATATATATATATATATATATATATATATACAGCATATATCAAGAGCAAAGTATACCGTTTTGTACATGGTCAAGTATAATCGCCTCAAAATTTTCTTTTCCCCTGCAAGCAAACTAAAAATTCCCTTCCTGCTTTTGATGTTCGTGACTCGTATAAACTTGCAGCTTTCAAGAGGCAGGTCTGTTGCTTCCCTCGGCGTTAAGACCCAAACATTTTCATCCCCATTTTCCCCGTTCTTGTTTTCTTCGACCCTGAGCTCAATAAGTGCACCGGATTGTCGGTCTCACTGGTCTGTGTCTACAAAAATGATCTTGACGCAGCTCAGACATATCAGAAGTCTCTTCACAAGTGAGGTCAGGAGAATGACAGTTCACTGAAGGGAGCAAAAATCTACTTGAACTTTGTTATGTAGCGAGATTCCAAGAACCAAAAACACTGACTCACGTTTTTAGGTAAAAGTAAGTGTCATTAACAGCCTCCAAAATATCAAAATATAACGAGTACAAAAGACAGAAACGAAAGTGGCCAAGATGAGAGCAAGAGATTCAACATTTCTGGACAATTTACCGAGTCAATAATAATTTGGAATCTTGATTAAACTCTGAATGAATAATTACGGTGTAAAGCGGACGGAGAGCCTTTAGAGACTGAGAGACAATTTACAGGCGTTACACATACTAAGCATGCACACCTCTCTCTCTCTCTCTCTCTCTCTCTCTCTCTCTCTCTCTCTCTCTCTCTCTCTCTCTCTCTCTCTCTCTCTCTATATATATATATATATATATATATATATATATATATATATATGAGAGAGAGAGAGAGAGAGAGAAAGGGGGGGCGGATTTACTTTTGACTTCGGGCATTTGGGAAGAAACAAAATATAAGATGTGAATACAGTAACCCAGGAACATGATAAACCGTCTTATGCAAGAGACTGAGCTCACATGATTGAGGACAGCTCTGACATGCCAGACAGACGTCACAAGAGAGAGAGAGAGAGAGAGAGAGAGAGAGAGAGAGAAAGGAGGAGCGAAAGAAGAGCGATGGAGACTTAGCGTTTAGAAGAGATCAAATTCTATTAGTCTCGGGTATCACTCCCGTTCTCAATATAAAAGTCACGTTACAGACGTTTCTTCAGCGCGACACATTCTTCAATGTCAACACAGAGAAGCGTCACTTTCTATACACGTCGATAAAACATAGCATGGTCATGCAAACTGTCTTCATCTTTTTTTTTTATTGCTTGTAGTTACAATTAATCTTCATAATATCCAAGGCGTATGTCAATCATAAACTTAACTAAGTCTGGAATTAATATTTATACACCATTAATAATACGTACTGAAGAATTATGACGTGTATAATGTTTGGAGAAAAAGACGGTCTTGAAAAGAACCTCATCTCAATTCAATTTTAAAAGAAATAAATGCAAGAAGTTTAATTATAAAAAAATTGCATTCCAATATGACAAGGACACAAAAATACCAGTTTTCTCTCATTATGGCTAGAAAAGGCCAGAGGGTTTCCTGTACCGACTGCATTCGCCTACAAAACATCAACATCAGTAAAACATCTGTAACACATTAAAAACCACCGACTAGCTTTACATCAGCCTCATGTTCAGAGCACGCTAACCCTGACACTTAGGCCTAGGCCTCTTCCAACAGGAACAGGCCTAGGCCATGCTTATTTCTTAAGGGTAAATTATCTTGAAGTCAATCAGTAATGTCACTGCTATGATTAATTTCAAGTTCCGTTCTCTCTTATGGAATCTTTTCATCCCAGGTTATGGGAGCATCAGTTATACTCTCTCTGTCTCTCTCTCTCTCTCTCTCTCTCTATCTATGCATCTATCTTTGAAATTTGATTTTATTTTTACTTCTTATCTGAATTACCAGCAGTAATGATATGTTGTTCCAATTTTGTCAAATGTCACCAATCCTTTTAATAAAACAATAAAGGTTTGATTATACACACACATATCTATAAGCACTCATCACAGTTTCCTCATTCTTTCCTTGAAGTTTCGAAGGAAAAAATTATCTGAAGGACGATTGAATAATTGCAGTCAATTTTCATCAGTTGTCAACGTACCCTAGTTTCGCCTTGGTATGTTTGGACGTCTCTAATCTTCTTGTCTACTCACATACAAGTTCAAAAAAACATCACACAATCTTGCATGTCTTCTACGATGAGAAAAAAAAAAAAAGGCCGGGTACAGCGGCGTTTAAAAAAGCTGAGAGTGCACAAATTCACGATGATTAAATCTTTCAGATATTTGAGTGACAAAATGTATATTTCCCAACTGAATAGCAGTGAATGCAGCAAGTCCCTCCTGTGAAACCTGCCCATCTGTCATCTTGCAAGAATAATCGGGAATCACATCACCAACCAGAAAGCATCACTATCTCTACAAAATCTTCCGAAAAAAAATTATATTACGGAGGTGGCATGCATAACAGCACTCTCTGTATGGACCTAACAGCTCGTCTTAGGATGTCTCTTGTTTGAAAGCAGTGAAATAATTCTATAAATCCTCACTGAGAATACTTCGTGCAAACATAACTATTGCAAGTCGTGGCCCTATCGGTTCCTTCAGAATCGGGCTCCACTCTTTCTACTAAATTTGGACAAATCATTTTATGCTGGAACAGACTAAGCAAGTGACCTACAATGAAATTCCTTATCTATGACGCATCTATACACTGCAGACGACCACAGAACTTGAAAATTATGGGAAATAATACGCCATAAAAGCAATAAAAGTAGATCAAGTAAGAAAAAAAGGTAAAGAGCATAAACATGAAGGAAATAAGACACCCATCAAAAAATGTAACATATGCAACAAGAAACGCAAACCCGAGACGCACAGAACCAGGTAAATTTGAGTTTATGTATCAGGAGGCAAACTCAAAAATGGGGGTTGAAATGCCTCGTCATCTTGGAAACTTTATCGATTACGATCCCGAAAAAAAAGTCGCTCTCCTCATTATTTCACAACAAATGAATGACGAGAAAAGCAAAGAAGAATTTCCAGAGGAGCCGTGGCTACACAGGAGACAAAAAGAAAAGAAAAAAAGCCAAGGGCAAGTAAAGATGACTGGGTTCATACCCAGTGCCCTATACGCCTAGATACACTAAGCGCCCGCATTTCCGTTGATCATGACAACGACACCGTCCTTGTGGCACACAAACTACGTCAAGATTTCTCTCTCTCTCTCTCTCTCTCTCTCTCTCTCTCTCTCTCTCTCTCTCTCTCTCTCTCTCCATGAGGAATACAAACGTTACTCTTCTTCCTTAAAGGGTGCAATGATTAACACTCTTCCAGTTTACTTCCCCGACCTTTGCTATGAGACTTACACTGCAACGTGGGTTTTTTAACCAGATAAGAGCTACGAGCTTTTTGCTTCCGTTTTTCTATGCAAAGCACTTCAAAATTAATTTTTCTGAAACACTTCCTTATTTGATAAGCAACTGGGACACTTTTTATTCTTTAACATCAACCTTACACGTGGCTTTTTAATATAATATGAAGATGCTAGATCATTATATCACTAATCAATGTTTTTCCACACCCTGTGTCTTGGAAAGATCGTGAAACAATTTGACTCTGGGTTTATGGAATAAATGATGGATCCCCGATACTTCAGCTGAAGGTCAATTCATATCTCGCTTTCTCCCTAAACGTACTCTTTTTACCTGATTTTGGCAATGACAAGAGATTTTTTTTTATCGCACTAGTCTTCTGAATTTTTTTTTTATCAGAAATGGACGCATCAGAAATTCAAGAGCCATTTAATGCACAATCATATGCAAATGTAACTGCCCGTACGTGCACACACACATAACTATTTATATATCTACCATTATATATATGTGTGTGTGTATGTGTATGTGTATGCGTAATATTTCAAAAGCGTTCGCTACATATAACAGATGTACTTAAGACACACTAGAGAAACACATGCACATAGTAAAAGTATGCATTCGTTTCTCCATGTGTAAGAGAATGAAATCCGCCATGCTTTGCAGTGAAGCAAAAGCTCTCTATAAAACATCGCACAGTCGTTATTGACGAGAATGCTATTCAATTCATCCTTCCCAAAAATAGCCTTGCAAAATTCTCAAACCGGTGTACCCAAAGGATGCCTGTCGAGTCCATTTTTATGTGCTAGTGTATGAAGATTCTACCCTCAGCACCTTGACCTTTAAACGGGGACATTTCTCGCCGTAATGAGTACTAGAATTAAGGGCCACTCATCATAGATGATTCAACGCAGGTTATCACGGTCACGAACGGGGGAAAACAGTTAGTTAATCGAGGTAGTTTATCTTGCGGTGTTATTGAAAGGAGGGTTTTTTATCAGTCTATGGTAACAGATGAGGATGATGCGTCGTTCCCTCTACCCTTGATATGTGGCCAGCAGAGATAAGAGCGTGCTCTGTGTGTGTGTGTGTGTGTGTGTGTGGGCGCGCGCGTGTGTTTTAGCGTTTATATACCTTCAAAAATATTTGTAACCGTAAGAATAAATGGCTAAAATGACGCGCGAGTGTAAAGAAACATAAGAAATACGATTATTTTCTTTTATCCCGTAACTAAAAATGCGTTCCTTACAACAGCTGTCGCTGAACGAATGATATAGCTATTTGCTTAGTATCTTTAATATCTCGAAGTGCTTTATAGTCTTGCGAATGTAATTAAACTCATTCTTACTAAGACAGCAGGCACAGTAAGAGAAACGGGCTGTTATTTGTATGTTTCCTTCTACCATTTCAAAAATAGATCATAAAAATCCATTTTAGTCTGCAAAAATGATCTCCGGTTGCCAGACAAATTTCAGTCCTTCATTTACTTTTAAATTCTTGCATTTCGAATTACCAGTTCAATCGGAAAACTTATGAATCCAGTCGGAACAATGTAAGGAAAAATAATGACCTGTTCACCAATATCCAAGGGATCATCTGAAGCAAAACAATTTTTTAAGCCAGTTCCACCCACTAGTACATGAAACAAATTAACCAAACCACAGTCCAAAATTACCACAAATCCTGAGGGGATACTGTATAAATTTCTATGGTGGTGGGCGAACAAGCTCCTAAATGGGCGGAAGATGACAAGGCTTAAAATGCACGGAGGCGGCAGCGACTTGTATAAATAGGGAAGACTTTTTTAAAACAGCTGAACAAAATTCCTACTTCGGATTAATATTAAATTACATAAAATCTGGAGTTCGAGACCTTACGTCAATCCGCATAAGGACGTGAGGCTTTGTAGGATGAAAACAGACGGGGGAGGAAGGGGCGGGGGGGGGGGAAGGATACGGTTACAAGGAGGGATAGATTACCAGAGTAAACGTACCCTAAGTGTATGGTCTCAACAATGGGTATTCTGACGGCTTCTATATATAGGATGTGATACGGCTTTTTCTCGTGTACCCATATGATAAGGGTATTGTGCTGCCCCATTTTAGAAACTTTTAAGCAAGCTCTGCTCGAAATTTCACATCACTGGGGTAAAAGACGGACCCTAAAATATAATGTTTCTTCTCTTCCAGTTTTTATAACTTATTTAATTTTCTATCAAACATCAGGCCCAGTTACCGGTTTTCATTTCCTATGTCTTGATTCGAATGCCCTATTCAAGCAATTCGAGCGCCAGAAAGTAAACGAAAAAGTAAATTAAAAGAAATTTACACTTGCAGTCAG
Organism: Macrobrachium rosenbergii; assembly: GCF_040412425.1. Taxonomy (NCBI): domain Eukaryota; kingdom Metazoa; phylum Arthropoda; class Malacostraca; order Decapoda; family Palaemonidae; genus Macrobrachium; species Macrobrachium rosenbergii. The sequence continues at coordinate 31,301,673 of NC_089799.1, read as the reverse complement.
CTGAAACTTAATTCTACGTTATTGTTTAGATTATAAAAATGTACTCCATTCCCTGCTTGCCTGCCGTATTGACCACAAAACAAATACAGAAACTACAAATACTTAAGGGGGGGGAGGGGGGGACGGCGGAAATGTCATTTATTAACACCGTCCTCATAAGAAAATAACGGTTTCATAAATTACTCCCTTACACTGTTGCGTAAGACTAAAACCAACTAGAGAATGAAGTGGGAGCTTAGCTCAATGCCACAGGAGATTCTATCCATCGCTCATGAAAATGGTTGGGGCATGGATTACTTATGGCCACAGGAAATTCCACAGTGGTTACATAAAAAGCGTCGACTGGCAACACCTAATCCAGTGTTTTGGAATGGTCGTCTATTTTTCTTTTCCCGTTTTTTTTCTGATACAATCAGCCAAACTTTTTATTTTTTTTATTTTTTTTTCTCTTGGTTTTTTCTTACCCTCAAAGATTGGTAAGCGCAACTATTTTCATTCCTAAGTCTGGCAACGGAACAAGTCTGGCGAGACACCTGTACAGTAATTTGAAAGTCTGATTTAAAGGATGAGGATGAGACATACTACAAGTAGTTTGAAATGTGCTAAGACCGAGATTTATCATATTTGTTTCTTGCGCCATCAAATTTCCGTAGGCCAAGGAATTTGAATACTGTCCAAAGGATAGCAACCTACTATAAAACTACAGAATTTCCATATTTACATGTAAATAGCAAATTAACTTTACCTACAATCAGTGTATAACAGAATTTAACATAAAAACATTAAAAGAATATCAAGATTCTATAGGTAGAGAAAATATAAACTCAGCGATTTACGTTCAAAATGAAATAAACCGGCTTTTCAATTTTTACAATTTTGATTTCCTAACCTAATCAAATCTATCTGTCGATATAAAAGTACCATTTGTTACCATCAACGATCTCTGTAACTACACAGAGCCTTTAATAATATTTAATATATTAGTTTTTATTAATATTTATATATTTATCTCCATTATTAATCCTACCGACGGTGAAAACTCTTGGACAATAACATACCCAACTTTTCAGTGAACCCGACAGGTAGTCTTGAGCAGGTGTTCCATGACAAAATAATTCTCATTAAAAAATTCTAATCGTAAAAACATACGAAGGAGACGTCCATTTTCATTTTATTCTTCATTAGTCTACTAAAAGCCTGGGAAGACTACCGTTTCACCAAGCATGTTGCATAAATCAGATCTGAATGCATTCATACATGCACATAAATATCTGCACTTGTGTGTGCAAAACATAGTACTGTATACTTAAGCTGCATACACGCATTAGTCAACAGATGTGCCATGTATGAAACTTAATACACAACTTTTCACTCTATGGGTAATTCAACCCAAACACAATCTGAAACCTCTTAAATTTAATAATAACCGTGTGTGATAGTATGGGTAGAAAGAGGGTACGTGCGAACACAACATACCCTACCATTTGTTCCCTTATCTGCCTCTAAAATTAGAACTTGCAGCCATAGAACCCTATATAATTAACCTTCCTCCCTGATAAGGACATCAGGGCTAACCTTCCTCGCTAGCCTTATCAAAAGAAAAAAAAAAAAACACTTTGGGTACGTTCATCTAACCAACATTGCCGATGACTGAACGGTAATACAGATATGGTTTGTTCCTCTTTATCACCATATACTTATTTATCTTCCTTACATTCCCATAAAATTAGGACGCGTATGATAAGATACTATATTTAGATAGGGCTTAGAGGAAAACTAAAACGAAATAGGTAAAAGAGATGACAAAGCCTCCCATTACATGCGCAAGGCTGCGTGTAAACACTTGAACAGAAACAAACATGTTTACACGCAAATAACATAGAATGGGTAGCTCTAACGCAAAACAAAAGCAAGAAATATGAACACAGCAGCCGAAGCCACAGTTATTTCTTAACTAGCTGTTCTATGACACGACCACTTAAAACATTAATGCAACCCACATCACATTCAACGATGCCAATATACGATATTATGCTTCAAAAATGGCACAACAAATTGTTTTTCATTGCAAAAGGAGCCATCCTATGCTCCTTCATACATTTCGCAAGACCAAACCACCTACAGGCCTTTTTCCATTATCATCATGGTCCTGTATTTTTCACCCTTTTCACTCCTACGACTTCACTAGGTTCTCAATTCAGACTACAGTTTTGAAAAAGGTCTTTGAATTTTTTGTTTCAAGTCTTGGTTCGCTGTTCATGATTGTCCTCTTTTTACTTTCATCTTTTTCATTTTTCCAAAACCTGTTGAATTATCATTCTAACTGGAATCGAGCAACCGTAACCTTTCGTTTCAATTTCGTCCAAATGAGAATCCCTTCCACGCCGTTACTGTTGTATCTCTCATGAAAACATTAGTAAGTAAATAAATCAATATGAAATTGAGAAATTAATACGACTCATAAATTTCGACCAATCCAACACATTAAGCAATCCTCGTAATTACTCTAAGAAGAAATTCCGTTAAGAATATGACACACATTTATGACTTATCAAAAGGTATTTCCGTCTTCACAAAAATGTCGACATTGATGATGTAGGTTTAAGTTTTCAAGTAATCTGAAAAAAAATCTTCATTCTCTTTGAACTGTGTGTGTGTGTGTGTGTGTGTGTGTGTGTGTGTGAAAGGAACAGTTACTTCTACACAACTTAACAACTTACATGTAGTTCTGTTTCAGCTACAGCAATCAGGATTGAACGGAAGACACTACCACTAGAGCACCTCTACATGGAGCTGAAAAGAAAAAGACAGGTGAGTCATTTCTAACATATTTTTACACTGAACTGGCACAAAAATTCACTATTATTTAATCAATGCACTCAATAAAGTTTCATGTCAAGGCTTCACTTTAAATGTACCTTTTAATTAAACTGTGATGAACATAATGAGATCTAAACACAACTGAAAATCCTACCAGTTGTTTTTCATACATAAGGAGGTACCTCTCAAACTTTAATGTCACATGGAATAAGAAGGGGAAAATGCTGTGGAAATGATACGACAATGCTTTATCCATAAACTCCCTGGGTTGCTATTTAACAACGGAAATCTCAGCACCCCACAAAAAATACTTACCTTTAATAATAAGTAAATAAACGCTGCATTCAATTATGAATCTTTGGGTAAGGTTATGGTTAGCTCAAGGGGTACTCAACAGTGTCACATTTTGGTGCATTTAAACGTACCCACTATGGCAAAAAAAAGAAAAAAAATGAGACTTGCGTAACTATGACCCGTTATCCAGTCCATCATTTAACCCTTAACATCAAGGCCACGTGAACAGCGGCAGTATGCATAAAAACGAGGTTAATGAAATTAAGGTATTTTTCTAGGAATTCAAAGTACCTAAGTACATGCGAATGGGTGACACATTTAATGAAGTCCAAATTCCAAATACATTCTTCAAAAATTTATAATTACGTAAACTTACCAAGTTCTTTTAACTTTTCATGGTAGCCATGATAAATGAATCGCTTTACTTTACTTAGCATCTGGCAACTTAAGTGCTATACTGATAGCGGCTGACGTTTGGTATAAAACAGGCGGTTTGATATGGCTTCACATCATTCTGAGCAAACCGTCTTAGGGTAACGAGATCATCCTTGACTTGGTCTTGTTCTTCCAAACACTAAGGCTTGTTCCCCTTCGCTACCTGGAGTGTTAACTTTGCAGCTGAAGTTCTATTTATTGAAAGCTGTCCAAGAATAGAGTACAGAACTGCAAGCCTTGCTACAGATAATCCGAACATTATTCAACTGGTCGACATGGATTTCCTCAACAAGAACGTTGATACCAGCATCCTCTTGGCCCCAATTGTCATCGCTGTCTACCTCATGGTTTCATTCGAGAGTTACTTGGCCGAGACTACTGCCTTCAACTACGTTTTCCAGATGTAGAAGCCCCACTTTGGCTCTATTAATTTTTCTCCAAGTGTTGTTTTACGAACTATCAACTTCTGGACTTAAAGTACCTCCTTCAAAGTGAGCAATCTATTCTTCTTTAAACAGGATAAAAGATTTATTTTCTCTAAGTAAAAGTGTTCAGTCATTTTGTCTTAGAGAAGGCCTTGCTGTTTCACGGAAATCGGCTTCAGTGAAATCCAGGACAAGTGCCTCTGCACCTAGATTCCACGCAACAGACAAATATGGAAGCCTTTGTCAGCTTCGAGTCGAATAGCAGCACAATGCCATCGAGTTCTTCCATCTCGACTTGCAGATGCCCCATATCCCTTCAGGACTTCGAGGTGACAAGAGCCAAAAGGACGAAAACAGAGCCAGCCTCTTCTTCAACCAACCCCTTCCATCCATCCTACCAACTTGGTGATGCCAAGATGGTGGATACCAGTGACAGCATAGTCGGGGAAGGCGACTCCCTGTTCAGTTGGTTAAGAACTCAACAATGGACCACCTTAGAAGCCTTCGACATTCTAAAACCATGTATAATTTTTTCTTTAATAGCTATCGCTATCTTTTTCTTTGAGAGATTTTTCACGGAATCGCTAGCATTTAGGTACATTTTCCAAATGTAACCAGAAGTAGTTTCAACGCTCTTCACAATCTAGTCAAACCTAGATTTAAGTTATTTTTTTACACAAAATATTATTTTTGTACTTTTGACATTCATATACGAAATAAAAGTATGCAGTGATAAAATGTATTTTATCAACCCTTTCCTCTAATCCGAAAACTGAATGTGAAATCGTCTTAACAAGAACAGTAACTTCGCCTTTTGAAAAGTTACTTGTCATACAATTAGTCAATATTATCATATGTATGAAGACACCATAATACGTTTTACTGTCCCGTTAAAAGGAAACAGACATATAAGCAAATCAGATATTTTGCATCATGCAAACCACAAGCATTATGATGTAATACACTAAAAAATTAAAAACTTTCACAGATGTTTATGTAATAGAAAAACGAATTATCTTAACGAATAACCAAAAAACAAAAAAACAAGTATACAAATGCTCAGGCGAAGATAACATCGATCAAGCTTAGTAAACAAGATAAGTCCCGAAAAATATATCTTTTTTTTACCTCACTAGATGTCCTGAAAGGATGACATAGAGGTAAGGAAAAAAAATAACCTTAATTGCCTTGATGGATGTCCTCTGATTATCTTGTTGAATTAGCAAGATGTCTGGTCTAGACAGCAGCCTAGTTATTCGAAACGACACTAGGGCAGACAGTGGTGACACAGATTTTAATCATTAAAACTAATCATGATTACAAAACATGACCCAAGGAGCTTGATTTTGTCTATTTTTCATTGCCTATTCACTTAAACGAATTTGTCTTTGAACAATATAAGAATAAAAGTAAATCAATATAATCCCATTTAGTTTCTTTACTCCACTAGTTATCTATCCGAAGCATGTTAACGGAACATTTTTATCTATATGAATAGCTCTAATGCAGTGCCACTTATCCATTCATTAAGTTATAATATTATCAGCGTTATAAAAAAAAAATAACCATTGCTATGGAATTAATGGTCATATACTTCCTGGTGACCACGCAGAGAGAGAGAGAGAGAGTACCGTGGTCTAACACCATTCTCTCTCGGACTTTTAAGTTTCAAATTTTGATTCTCCATTCCATCTGGGGTCCAGTTCCTTCCCCAATTGAAGCGCTTAATCTCCGATCACAGCGTGCATACCTGTACAATTTTTCGAAGCATTATTATGAATAATGGCATTAAAAAGTAACCATTTCCTTACGAGCAAGATCAGGTAGCTTTCTTATGTTGGTTTCTTGAAGAAATATCTTTTTGGGACTCGCAATTTCTCTTATTTCGTGTTGTTGTTCTCTCTCTCTCTCTCTCTATTTTATACGTACACACACATATATATACATACATACATACATATATATATATATATATATATATATATATATATATATATATATATATATATATATATATATATATATATATATTGTTTCCCTCTTTATTCTTTTTCTTTTACAAACATATGTTGCGGTTTTCAGACACGTGTACTAATGGATGGTAAATTCCTTAATCTTTTGACGTCTTCGCACTCTCAAACTTTCTTCATTAGTTTTCACTCTTTTACGAGTGACACACCACTAGGTGTTATTTTCTAACTGTTGTCATCAGTTTTTGCGCGATAAGATATCTTTAGCCTTTGATAATGAACATTTCTGTAAAATCAGTTCGTATTCATTACCATTGTCTTTCCTTGTTTTTCAAGGCATTTTTTCTGGCCCAATATGTTTACAGATTCTTTCCTCATACAAGTCAGAAATATGAACGTAACAGGAAGGGAAAATATGAAAAGATCCACATGCATTGTCAGTTTTATTTCATATAATAAAATGCGTCAAAGTATAAAAATAAATCATCTGTTTATAAATAAGGTTACGTAACAAACGTTAATGAACACAACGGCAGAGCAGCATCTTACTGATATCTAAATTACATTTGGAATATGTAATGAAATGAGACTTCTTCAGTAAGAATGACTTCAAGTGAAAACAAAGGAATAATTATCAATAGCAGAAACATAAGAGGTCGTATGCCCTCTAGGACTTGTTGAGAGGTTGTCCCACCCGTATGCATTAGGTCACTCAAATCATCTGTGCGAGATGGCATTCCCGATGCCCGGAATTCTTGAGAATAGCCGGAGGAATTGGACGTCAGAGGAGTTGGACGGCCAACAGGTGTTGATGATTTTCTTCTCTGATATCCCGGAAGATCTTTGGAAGCGGCTGCAGACAATCTGTCGGGACAGGAAGATGCACTTTCTGCATTCGATTTGAAATTCACAAAAGCCGCCATCTCAATCGTCTGGGAAGCGAAACCCAGGTATAACAAATTCCAAGCGATAATGTCTTGGAAGATAGCCTCTCCTTCGAATAGTTAATTCTCGTTTTCTCTCCTTTAACAACTTGATACTCTGTTTCTTTGTAGCCAAGTCTCGATGTTTTTCAGTTACTCAATTAGCTACCAACTTGAAAAAACGCCTTACATCTGAAACACGTAGGTGAAGGCAGAGGTTTCCACGATGTAGCTTTCGAGGGCCACCAACAGATAAACGGCAAGCACAACAGGAGCTAAGAGAATGCTGACATCAATGTTCTTCTGGACGGATTCCATTTCGAATATCAAGACCAGGAATCGAAAACTTGCAGCTGTCAAAAGTGTGGACTCCAAATTCTTCGAAAAGTTACTGATGAACAGGATGGTCTGAAGTTCAGGTGTCCTGCAGGTGTGTCAGGTTAATTCTTGACAGTGACAATGGCTGACAGGTAGTGAATGCAAATCTCGATCTGAGATCAGTGGACTCGTCTATGTTTGACCGTGGCAGAGTCTTGAGTGGTAGAGAATGTCATGCCGAGCGCTCTTATATACACGAGACGGCTCGCTCCTATCTCACGCTGTTGCCATAGACTGAATTTTCTCGAGATAATTAGTTAAACATGGTTGTGTAACGGCTTTACTTATATGAGAATATTGCCAAATTTTCTCATAATAAGCAAAAATATATTATTATACAGAGTATTATCCTTAATAGGAAGGCTCACGGCATTTAATTTAAATTGATAAAACAAATAGTTCCTCGGCATGGAGCCCTATACAATTCTCATATATTCTCAGGAAATATCGCTGAACTCTGATGCGAAAAAGATTCTAGTGAGGAAATATATAAACAGAAAATACCAGACTTGGCTTACAACATATTACAAACCAGACTTTCGAAATACTCACTTCCATGCACAGTATCCATTCATAAATAAATTTACGAAATTAACTCTCTGTTTACGCACATACACATACATATGCATACACGGAAGGTACACAGACATTAACTGAATGAAACAATGAATATCCAAACTAACATCTCTTTATCAATACACTTGGTTGCTTGCGTTTGCAAACTGCGTCGATTTAATATGTACAGACACCATACTCAGTGCTAAGTGAACAAAATTTTGCACGTTTGGCCAGACGACAGAAACTAGTGCCACGGTTCTGTACGTCTTTTGTCATACATTGTATAAATTGATTTAATTGTGGGTTATCTGGCGTCACAGCTATACATTGTATAAATGCATCACGATTATTTGACAGAATAGTGTATAGACCTATCGTGAAAAATCACACACACATATATATGTATGTATGTATGTATGTATGTATGTATGTATGTATGTATGTATGTATGTATGTACGTGGGTACGTGTCGCACAGTACAACGCAATAAGCATGGCTCTTTCCCTCGTACACAAGACCAAAAAAACTGATAAGGAAATGCCATACTCAACGGATGTCGACACGTACTCATGTTCCCCCATACAGAAGTGCTTCTAACTATAGGTCCCGTTATCAAAAGGTACCCTGAAGCCGCGGGCAGATAACGAAAAAGGGTATTTATGGGGACCCCTTTGATACCGCGTGTCCTTTTACGTAAGGCAATTAATCATACATGTGACTTTGCCTCTTCGTTCTCACACTCGCCCTTTCTACTTTTGGCATTTTGGTGGCTATGATCACTACTATTACTACAGCTTATAATAATAATAATAATAATAATAATAATAATAATAATAATAAACCCGTGCTCATACCACAGACCTTCCTATTGAGGTTGCTGTTCTTGTTGTCGACTGAGCTGGCCTTATATATATTTCAAAATAAAAGAAATGTTTTCTTTCCTTCTTGTGAAAGATGAGTTGCGTTCATTTTCGAACTAAACTGTAATTATATGCCATAAATAATACAAATCAGCTTTTAAATTATGAATAATACAAATTTACAAAAATGTTTCGCATTTCTACTTACTAATTTTGTCCTCATTTTTACTGATGTAAGTTGCATCTGTAATACACCTTACCTTTGTAACTCTTGTTGCAACAACTCAAGCGCATCAGAAAGAAGAAAAGTTTACATAAACATTATTGTCACTACTCTTAGTCCTGTTACATTAATGTTATTCCTTATACTGCATTAGTAACTGTGCTACTAACAGTAGTGGTAGCAATGTGGCGTATAGCAACAAAACTTACTTAGCAAGAAAGGGCAAAGTCTGTGCTACTAACAGTAGTGGTAGCAATGTGGCGTATAGCAACAAAACTTACTTAGCAAGAAAGGGCTAAGGAAGGTTCAAGAGAAACAGCTGAGTGACAGATGAAACATTTGGGCAAGAAACATAGCCTATTCTTCTGCACAGCAGAGTGTAACATGCAGTCAAAATCTTAGGACACTACGTCAGTTACTGAAAGATTTAAATTCCGTGGAATAATGCACGGTTATCACATCGGGTTTTCTCAAATTAAAATGTTTGCTGTTTAGGCCTATGTAATGTGAACAACGTAAAGTAAAACATTTGAATTTGGCGATTACATGCAGTATTTTCCATGAGGAATTATCTCTTCTCAAAAGAAAAAAAATAACTCTGGGAGCCATTCACAAAATTAGTAACCAGATGAGAGACCCTCCTATTACACTTCGGAATTCGTTATGATTTTAAAAAATGAAAAAGAACACTAATAATAACTAGTTATTTGTGCTGAAGGTATTTCCTCTCCTGAAGATAACTCAGACAATTTCTGTTTCGGGCTCTTGTCAACGTGTAAGAAAATTGTACAATGGATCCTCTTCATCGGCGGATAAAAGAGGCTATATTTAGTTACAAAACAAGATAAAAGGTATATTTTTAGTAAGTACTTGTATTTTTAGCAAGTATTTTCCATACAGGTCCTCAAAGATAATAGGCTCTCTATATATAACCGATAGTCAACCCATAGATTATACGGTACGCTGCTAGAGGGTAAACAACTGATGCTATTCATAGTAAGGACGTCCAGGTGTGGTTACATACAGCGACGCATTTCTTCTCTCGATTACCCATCGTTTCCCATGATTGTTCGAGCTTATTAAACGAGAGAGAGAGTACGGGAGAGGGCGACGATGTGCAACTCTCACCGCTTACCAACGAACCATCTTGTCCTTCTCGCTCTCGAACTACGCTGTTAATGCAGTGAAGGTCAATTTCAATAACATTAAAAGACTGCCATGTCTGAACACTTCTCCGAATTCAATTTCGATTCTGTTTTCGCAGGAATTGGTTTCTCTCTTGACATGAAGCTACGTTCGGGAGTTTCCGATAATAAATGATCGCAGAAAGTGGAACATGGGGACTATTTTCAAAAATAACGAAGAAAAATATAATAAATTATATACTGACGCAAAGCAAAGCCTAATAAAAACTCGATTGATAAGTGTCATATCGAACAACAAAATAAAGATGCATCTGAATTACTACTATCTCGTTTACATAAAAGTACATCATGCTGACGGTTTTATCTTATTAGAAAACGATACATGGGTGCGTGTCTTTGGTAGGCGTGTGTCTGTGTGATAAAACTACCATGCACAGAGTACTGGATAAAAAAAAATCTTGTTACTTTACTACACATGGGTAATTTAAGCTAACTCAAGAGGAAGTGTGCATGAGAACTGGGGTTGGCCTGCGGCTAGCAACCTCACCCCAAAACATTTACTTGCAAACAGAAGTTTAACACATTCTGGATATATCCACTCTGAGGAGAAGAGGAGATATACATTTATATATATATACATATATACATATGTATACATATATATATATATGTATACACACACACGCACATATATATATATATATATATATATATATATATATATATATATATATATATATATATATATATATATATATATAGAGAGAGAGAGAGAGAGAGAGAGAGAGAGAGAGAGAGGTAACTGCCGCTTTATAGAGGGATGAACTCGAGGCTATAAAATCCCTTTTGGTCGCAAAGCATTTACACAAAATGTCGGAGCGCTCACACACCTGCTCCCTTATGTCCTGCCACAAGCAAAGATACTCATACCACGTTTCATGGAGGCTTCTCTTTTTACATTTAGGGTATCCTAACCCCGTAAACCTAGTCATGGTCTTCCCTCCTGCGCCAACCCCCGCAGGGAAAAAGGCGTATAGCTGATTATAGATAAAAATATACACAATGGATACCACAAGCACATATATATATACATACACACTCATATATGTATATATATATATGTGTGTATGTGTGTGTATATACTCGTATTATGAGTTAATGAAATTCTGCAAACTAATATGAACAGAATCTAAATTTCTTAGCTCTTGCCCATTTCTGTTTTTACAAGTATGTTAAAATCCTTGTTATATTCAGTTACTTTACAAGGGCATGGCTGTGCGTGCAATGGCAGCTCTGTGGTGATCGATTCTGCAGGCATTTTTTTACTCAGACCTGCACAGTCAGTAGTTTTAAGATTACGTCATTCGCAGACTACTTCGCCAATTTCACACGTGGTGCAGAGAGGAAAGACGTGATCAGGGTTTTTAACAGTAAATTTGAATAAGGTGGTAGCCGTCGTCCAGTAGCAGCCTTCAAAGTTGATTTGAAAGGCAGTCAAACGCTTCAGTGTGTTGTTCAACAATAATTCACTTAAGCGTGGAATGACACTGCACTTACAGTATCTCTGAAGAGTAAGCGTGAAAAGAGAGAGAGACAGGGGAGGGGAGGGGAGGGGAGGGGAGGGAGGGAGGCGGGGAGCTCGTAAACAGGAAGAGAAGGGTAGAAAAAAGAACCAGGAGCTCGTAAAGCAAGTTGCTAAACGCAGAGAGAGAGAGGGAGAGAGAGAGAGAATGGGGAGGGAGATCGTCAACAGAGACGGGTAGAAACAGAATCAGGAGCTTGTGCAGCAAATTGTAAACAGAGTAAATCACTCTGAGCCAGTCATGATACTTCCACCTGCATAGAGAATTCAGTTTACCATAAACTACGCAAATCTGCAAGAGAAATGAAAAGTAAAAGTCACCATTTGTAAAGGTCTAGGGACACTTGGCATCAAAGCATCAGTTATGTAACTTGCCTTATGAGTTACTAGACGAGTGGCTGGTACTATACCCTTGGCATAGATTACGTACCCCGTAGTACTGGCAATGAAAACTTCGACTGTACAATATACACAACTACTTTCGTTTGTCAACTGAAATGTTACTAATTGTAACCTTTTTTTCTTCGCTGGTCGCAAAATTATATATATATATATATATATATATATATATATATATATATATATATATATATATATAAACAATTTATACACATACGTGGAACCATCTCCAAACATCTGTATGTTTACATACCACCACCTCCAGCACATCCGAATGTCTGTCTGTCTGTCTGTCTGCGCACTTGGCAATTTCTACATGATTCGGCGTTTCCTAGGGAAGAATGAAGATACTGCTACGTCTCACAATAGAGTTGCATAAGAGGTGCAAGCTGACCCACATCTCTCCGGCAGGAGCGCAAGGCCGCTCTCGAACAAAACCCCTTTATACCAGCACCCGGACGCCACCATATTACCATATACCGCACTGAACCCATTCCATTTGAGAGTTAATCATTAAGTACCTTTAACTATGTGCAAGAGGAGATTTCTGCACAAAAATAGTTCTCGCTTGCAAGCATTCTGAAATCCGCCGCACTGAACCCATTCCATTTGAGAGTTAATCGTTAAGTACCTTTAACTATGTGCAAGAGGAGATCTCTGCACAAAAATAGTTCTCGCTTGCAAGCATTCTGAAATCCGCGAAAAAAAAATGAGGTAGATATGGAAAATTTCATATTTATGATTTTAATGGATTAGCATGCAACAATGAAGAAAATAATATTCTAATACATAGTACATTCTGCTTACTAACGAGATGTAGAATAACGCTTTTGGAATCATGGCGGAAGCAGAGGAACACGCGAAGTTCATTCCACAAGGAGCGTATTTACAGCTTGTAATTAATGCTGTATAAAAAAATATTTATTTCTCCTACAATGCATCTTAGAGTCTCACACAAAATTTCCTCCCGCCTACCCACCAACACACACACACATATATGACGATAAAACCATTTCCTATGTTTTTTTTCATAATAAGGAAGGAAGCGGAGGAAAACTTCAGGTAATGGAGATTCTTTTTTCTGTTTTCTGATACAAATGGTCTACAAGTTTGTATCGGAAAATTTTTTAAGACACAAACATAGTTAGTTGGAAACAGACTGTTATTCGTTATTTTTTTGCATGTAACGAAATATAATTAAAAGCAAAACATGAAACTAAAAGCAACTATGAAAATATAAAAGGGATATTATGAAGCACATGTATTTTTGTTAGCAATCTTTGTAAATATTTTGAACGAGTTGAACAATACAATCGTAGAATTATACAAATTCTGTCTGTACTATACAGTATGTATTAGAATTTCGAATTGTGATGGCGTATACCATTTCTCTTTCTTCAGTAGCCATTACATTAGCCATCACATTGGTTCCAGTAAAATTAACTGCATGGTTTTTTTCTTTCTAAGTCATTATTTTATCCTAAATGGGATTTGCTGCAATTATTACATGGTATGATGTAAATGGATGGTTTGGGATAATCATAGGCTTTTTGTCCACGCTTTTGTTTTCATAAACTACCCTATTACTGCAATCATTCAAGCATAATTTTATGAATTTGCTTTCATGGCTGGTTTGCGGTAGAACTAAAAGGCGTTATTTTCTTGCACAAATGAACTAACGTTAGTGAAGCTGTGTCTGTAATTTTAATAACCTTACATGAGTATTATTAAAATATAATTTAATGTGCGTGTCTATATATATATATATATATATATATATATATATATATATATGTGTGTGTGTGTGTGTGTGTGTGTGTGTGTGTGTGTGTGTGTGTACAGAGAGAGCTGGCGCGAACTCCCATTGCATGCAGTATGAATGCGTGGAGAAAATTCCGAGAAACCTCAGTCTACAGTGACTGCGTTCAACTAGAATCTTCCCACTGAGAAAGAAAGTTTCATCCCGCGTCTCACTTCCTCCTCGAGGCAATTCGCAGCAATTATTTCATGAAGATCAACTAAACCTTTTTGCGTTACGTCCCTCATTAGTTTTTGAAGCAGAGTCCGGAGGAATATGCGACTCATTTTCCTAATCTACCCAGGACGGATACAATGCATCGAAAAGAAGGTACTTTCGAAAAAAAAACGGAAGATATTCATCGGCTTATCGAAATCGGAAATTAGAAATAAAAAATAAAAATTTCTATACATACATGTACCACCCTTTGAATGTAGTTTATATTATTTAAATTAAATACGTAAGTAAAAATACCTAGGTCACTTTGTTTCACTTCCGTAACAACAAATAAAAATTCTCTGGAGCAGACTTCTTTCGGAATGCCCTTTTCAAATTCAGAGAAAGGAGGGCGTCGCCAGCCAATGTCGACAGGACAATAGTGATGCAAGTTCATGCAACAGCAAATATAAAATGTACGGAGAGAGAGAGAGAGAGAGAGAGAGAGAGAGAGAGAGAGAGAAACGATAACCGAAGGGAGAAAGAGAGCAATGTCTTTCCCTTGCCCCAACAGCCTAATGTTCCCCTCTACCGCCCATATGTGAATAATCCTTTATGATGGAGGACTTCCTCAAACGAAAACGAAGTCTGACTTTCGTTTTGTTATTGTTGTTGCCAAGCGGAGGTGATGCGGGGTACGGAGACGGACGGGGCATGGTGTGGTCTGGGGAGGAACGAGAGGCGAAAATGTACCCAAATCTTGACCAAAGCAATGCCAGACGTACCCAAAGGAACTATTAGGGAGGTGCGGTCCGTTCCTTCAAGGTCAAAGTCAGGTGTGTATACACAATACACGCACATGTGTGTACACACGTGCTTTTTGGGTCCAATCTAGGTCCGTTTTTTGCGTACAGGGTTCATCCAGTCCGGATTGCTCATCACAATGTGTGATTCATGATTGTGGGCAGTGTTGGTATTGCCTGATTTCCTCTTTCTTCACACACACACACGCACACACGTACACACACACACAAGTGTGCTGATGAACGCAACATACACTAAGTACCCCGGATGTTCCCTACGGTGGTCGAGTACGACAATACACGAGACAAAAAATAGTATTGTCCTGATAAAATGTCACCCCTTTGACGAAAAAAAATGCTACTGTGCTTCCAAAGAACGCACAGATACTCATGCATTGTGTCAATGTACCACTGTACCGAAAACAATTATAAGCATTGATACGTCGTGAGTGAAATGTTGGGTTTCACGTCTCCTCAGAGATGGAATTATACAATGTTCTTTCAAGAGGTCATTTGAAGGGGATTCTTTATGTTCTTGCCATCTTTTACAAGTTTCGTGTCTGCCTGAAAAGGAATTTCCTCAAAGACCAAAAGAATTACAACTTGAATCTAGTTATACAAAACAACGAAAATCTTCGAAGAGAGAGATGATAAATCAGAATGTAACTTCAATTGTCATTCTGGTCGATTCTGGTAACCAGTGCATAGGACAGAGTTCTGGAATTCCTCACGTGTCAAGATTAACATGCGCACCCCCATTAATTTTGTGCTTGTATGCCTGAAGATTACTAAAAAATAATTAAATAAATTCTACCTCCTTAAGGAAACGAATACTAGTAAAATTAACATAGCAAGTCCCTATCGTTACTGGCTATGGTGATATATATTTCAGATCTTAGCTACTGAGGGGAAAGGTCACTCCAGACTATAAATGCCAGTAAAACTTTTGAACGAGTGCTCTCATCTTTATACATATAGACAAACCCTCTTGCTGTAATTGGAAACAAATCATGAAGTTGAACGATACATAATGAATTCTGATATACAGTATGTTATGGCATGAACTCATATATCAAAACTAAACAATTTGACAAAGGAAGAAAAGAGAAAACGAAAAGTTCATAATCGAGAATTACTTTTTCTGATATATTAAACGGATGAAAACAAAAAATACACAGAATATGGAAAAAGCAAAAAAATCAAAATGCAAAATAACGTCTGATAATATCAATTACTCACGAAGTAATTGATACTGAGATATCGTTTTGAAAGGAAAGAAGTTTGCACTTGATGTGGAGCCACGGAGATGAAGGTATTACTTCCATTACTATACTCCCGGCCCTTGAACTGGTTACGTGGTTCTTACATTCTGTGACCTGAAACAATCTGCATTGCCTTATTGTCTTGTATCGCAGTGACAGCGTCATGACTACACTTGATGGATGCGTACCTTGAGGGTAGCGAGTCCCCACAATTCCCAAAGTTCTTTGGCATGTCAGCTCTCAATTTGCCATGGCAAACCTTTATTTATGTTTGACTACAGACAGCAAAAGTAACCTAAAAATCAGCGGAATTAGGGTCCTGTTTTATATGTGTGTGTATATATATACATATTTATATATATATATATAATATATACATATATATATTTATTTATTGATCCTGGTATAATGAGATGATGAGGGGTTTTTTGCGATGGCAGTGATGGTGAGACCTGAAATATCATTGCCGTAACGGTTTCAGGATTACACATTCACATAAGAGGATCAGAGCGTCTTTGCACAGTGGTTTTATTTTGTTTGTCTAGGACTCTAAAGGTTCATATACAGAACGTTCTTGACTACTCGAGAAAAATATAGGTGACGTGTACGCAGATAAGATTAATCCTCTTGCATGCTACCAGGTAATATCACAGCTGTCACTAACCCTATGTGCGCTTTTGTTTGTCGCCGAATATTCATGATATTTCGAATTCCAAAATCTTGTTTTACGCAATTTTGAAGTACAGCTTTTAAATATAAAACAGTACAGTTTTGGCAGAGGGGGTACCCAACTGAGTTTTATTCGAATGCAGCATTGTAATTATCACCACCCGTTATGGAAAATTCATCTTTTTTTAGATTAAAATGTTATGGATTTCTTTTCGTGAAACCAGTTGAAAGACCAGTCACGGAGGAAGTTAAGGAACTGGTAAAAGCATTTCCATGGAAGTACTCATTAAGCAATATCTGTAATATGGCAGTATTAAGAAAGGTTTCGGGGTTTCAAGTTAATATGATTATAACAGACGTATCTGCATAAACATATGAAAAATACACTGCGTATAACAATAATTTCTAGTATGATGGGCGCATTTTTATCATTATTATTTTAAAAAACCATCAACGATATTTATGGCATTGCCATTGCTGGCATGACTAGGAATAAATGACAATTAGTATATCTGAATAATAATAATAATAATAATAATAATAATAATAATAATAATAATAATAATAATAATAATTTCGTTAAGCTCCCTTTTTTGCCGATAAATATTATTAGAACCGCTTCACAATCGTTTTATTTTTCTCTCGAAACATTTTTCTGAATTACAAACGCAATTTATATTAATGACATTCTGAAGGTGATCTTTTACCCTTGCCTGACTCATGCCCATGTGATCTTCTGCTACCTGGGGTCGGGGATCTTGGGCTGTCCCTTTTATTACCCATGTAACTGGTTAGCAAATATTCCTTTTACTCAAATTTCTCTCTCTCTCTCTCTCTCTCTCTCTCTCTCTCTCTCTCTCTCTCTCTCTCTCTCTCTCTTTCTACACACACACACACACACACACACACACGCACACAAGCTTACGTAAGTATTGAAGGATATACGATGGCAGTGAAAACACGTGTACAAGATTTGTGTAACCAGAGACCGAGTCCTCACAATTTTGGTTCTGAATTTACTTTTTTATTAATACATCACTTCAAGTATCATACATTTCCCTTCGTTTATCGTACATACTAACAAGCATAAATACAGCAAAATGCTTCTCATTAAAATAATTTTTCTTGTGAAAACCTTTTCAAACAATGGCCAGTGACGAACGTAACGTCATCTTCCTAAAGTATAAGTAAAGGTAAGAAAATGAAATAATCCTAACAGATAATAAAGGTGACTTCAATGTTATACTGGGAGACTAAAACTCCCCATTCTATCCTATCTATATAATGGGCTTAATGTATTTTAGCTATCTTTCAGTTATTTTGCATTTAATGAAACAGTCTTATGGGCACTGATCAAGTTACCCTTACAATATTCTACTGTTGTTGTCCTGCAATGACTCGCTTCTAGAAAACCCCGTTCATACTTATAATACTAACAGATAATTATTGAAAAAGAGATACGAAAGGTAACGAACGAGGGAAATGAATATTATTCAACAAAAGTTTTCCTGCGCAAGCACTCATATTTTGCAACGTAACAAACAAAAGACAATTTTTGGGGGTGAGAAACAAAAACCCAAAGGATATTTTATTCAAATATGCCATAATATTTTTACAACGTGGTTTCCTACTGTCAGAATGACGTCATGGAGGAGAATTATAGGGCATGTGGCAAGCGCGGGAAACGCGGGGAGAGAGAGAGAGAGAGAGAGAGAGAGAGAGAGAGAGAGAGAGAGAGAGAGAGAGAGAAACCGTACAATTTTTTTCAAGTCTGTACCCTGTTCTTAAAGCCCTGTGAACCCTCGAGTAAGACGATGCTTGCATGCAGTTTCCAAGAGAGTGAGGGTGTGGAGAAGAGGTTGTCTGATGACGCTGCTTCGCGCTATGACGCAATACGAAGCGTGTATATGACGCTTTTCGTTTGCCCTTATTCTGATCACCATTCACGTAGCAAACAAGCCTGTCAAACTGAAAAATTAAAAATAGAGAACTCCGGTCGTGAGAAGGAAATTCTAGATATCGAAGAAGAAGAAGAAGTACGTTTACACTGGCACTTACACACACACACACACACAGGCACATATGCGTGTGTGTGTGTGTGTGTGTGTTATATCATGTGCAGCGCGATGTACAAGAAAAATACAGTTCCAGGTCCTGGAGAAGCTGAGCCCTTGAATCAAAAGCGGCGAGAGAATGGAGAAAGGTATAACAGAAAAAAATATATATATAAAAAAAGGGTCCAAGTTCAAATAGCGGTTGGAGCTGCACCGCCCGGAAATTGTCCGTCAAAAGCAGATACAACCGCCTCTCAGAACTCAAAAACCAGGAGAAAAAATATTGCAATTTTTACTTCTTGCAACTATTTCTCTAGCTTTACCATAGGGATATACACATTTCATGTGATATGCTACTTCATCTAATTGCGCGAAACTAATCATTTACTTAGTTTTAACCTAAGGTATATTTTATCAACAAGCAATTAGAGTCTACAATATTCAAGTCAATTATAAGTTTCCAATTTCTCAATTCATCCTGACCACCTCATCATAGTGAAATAAGGACATATATCGACAAGATAATTGAATAAACAGGCCAGGTGAAAGGGTACAACGGTAACAAAACATAAATGTATTACGTAATTAACAATGACTGGAAAAAATAACTAGACTGACATGATGAAATGCAGAGGAAAAAGAGAAATAAAAATCACAGTAACAGCAAATTGCGATAATTTGAAAAGCACCTGATAGACTAAAGACCAAAATAATTAATCATACTGTAGTATGAAACTAATTCTACATGGTGTGCAAAAATAACTCTACAGCTTATAAAGAGATAAAAATGAGCCGCAAAATTCATTTCCTGTCTAAAATAAGCAACTCTCATGAGAAGTCTAATTTACATGGGAAATGACACCTTCACAAAATGCCACTAATCCTCATACAAAAAAAAAAACATAACCGTTTCTATGGTAATCTGGTTTCTTTACCATCAATTACGTTAACTATGCAAATGATGAAATAAAATATATATTCTCCAAATATTAACATTCAACAATACATAGTAATGGGACTAGAGGCACGGCAATGTGGACTGAGTACTAAAACAGTAAAGGGCTCACAATGCATACTGCTCTGTTGTTAGTGTTAGTGAACGTGAAAATATAAAATGACTACCGTTGCACATAAGGAATCACATAATTAGGCTGACATAGACATTCAACTGCACTATAAAAGTCAACAATAACACAAGGTATTTTAAGAATCAAAATGCAACAATTTTTGACAGAATGGACACACACCCAGACTCATATCCAAGGACAAATGAGGGAATGGTCTATAAGAATATAAATGGTATTTTTAAGTAACAGGGGAAGTAAAACATTAATAATGAAATTGGATGGCATAAGCCAAAAATATCTTGGTAAGGAAAATTTCTTCTTCAATGACTATGTGAACGATTTATAGCTTCTCGTGGATTTTACACAAGTAGCCATATGGATAAGGAATTAATGTTAAAGTATAATTAGAAAGACATATAATTAGGTCAGTTGTGGCCTCTTGAAATGAAACAAGGACACTGTATGAGCATTCATTATATATTTACACAGGCCTTGTTCTTCCAGAATTCATAAAAACCACTTATCAGCCATTGTCAATTACGCAAGTGCACAGGAGCTAATACTTCACCCAGGACCCACTAAGCTCCTCGGAGTGAAGTTCCTCTGACATCGAGGAAACTTGGAGACGGACACTCAACACCACTGAGGTATAGTGAGAGGGTGCCCTCAAAGATTAGGCACTCATGGCGTGGAGTGGGCAGTCCTTTTCGCCCCTATCCTTGTTACCAACTTCACTGAAGAAATCAGCTGCTATTTGACACTGTATTCAGCCTAAAGGGGAACATCCTAAAAGGGATGTCATGAGCTATCAGTTCTACCTCCGAAGTGGGTGACCCTTTCTTGGCCAGCTCCACAAGATGACCAGCACAGGTGCTCAGGCCATTATCACTGAGTAGTGGGCAGCAGTGTCAATTTGGAGTCTTCTCTGATGATCATCAGGATAATTTATTTGATGATGTGTGGTCTGCTGTTACCGTCTCCCTATGTGTTCTATCTCGGCCAACCAGGCCTTGCAAAGAGCATACACGCAAGCTTTGGGAGTGGAAGTTTGGCCAGTGTTAGGAGGACAAGTGACTGAATCACTCACCAGGGAAGTCCCAACTCAAGCATAATTTTCTACAATAAGACTACAGAAAGACACAGCCAAGACCCTTTGAGAAAACAAGAGGGAAGACACATTGCAAATACAAAACATTTACTTAAATTTCTCAATAATTTATTCCTGAATATTTCATGTCTTCGTAAGTACCTCACTCTTACATGCAAAGGTTTGAACCCTACCAGAGGAAGAACAGGTTACTTCATTTATTCATTTGGATTCAAGGCTTGAATCCTACCAGAGGAAGAACAGGTTACTTCATTTATTCATTTGGATTCAAGGCTTGAATCTACCAGAGGAAGAACAGGTTACTTCATTTATTCATTTGGATTCAAGGCTTGAATCCTACCAGAGGAAGAACAGGTTACTTCATTTATTCATTTGGATTCAAGGCTTGAATCCTACCAGAGGAAGAACAGGTTACTTCATTTATTCATTTGGATTCAAGGCTTGTTGTGATAATTCTATCCAAAAAGGAAACAAAAAAACTCACAGAGTCACTGGGGATATTCAGAGGTTTTAAATTTTGAATATACCCAATTCATGAGCAGATGAGGCAAAGAACAAGCCACTGCACTAATGCACATTATCCTAGAGACCAAACATATTCACTTATGATAAGCACCCAAAGACCATCACCACTATGTGAAGTACAGGCAAAACCAACTGAGCTGCCAAAGAACACAAACACACACACACACACACACAATTTAGCAAAATATTTAAGCGTCTAAATTACAAACAAACACATACATACATGCATATATACATACAAAATAAATTCCAAGATGAGGTACGAACACATTTGAATTTGAAAACCTTTATTTATTCATAGCTAAGTTGCAATTGAGAGAAGTCAAATGATTTTCCTAAATAGAATCACATTAGGTCCGAGAACATCAGCTTCCTTTTTTATTCCTCAACATTGAAACTAAATAATTTTTCATTACAGGTTTTAATCCACACGGTGCAGAGAATTAACCTCCCTCTCTCTCTCTCTCTCTCTCTCTCTCTCTCTCTCTCTCTCTCTATATATATATATATATATATATATATATATATATATATATATATATATATATATATATATATATATACATATACATACATATATATATACATATACATACATACATACAT
>NC_089799.1:31267113-31274613 GCF_040412425.1 Macrobrachium rosenbergii | reverse complement strand
GAGAAGTATTTTGGTACCCATTACCAGTGCAACAATCTTAACTTTATCTGAATATTCAAATACCCTCTCAACTTTTATTACTTGGAAAAATGCGAAAGCATATCGTATTACTAAATTCACTTTTGACAGAGACTAATTACTGCATTTCTCAAAGAGGTGGAAATGTACCATAACCTCATAAATTCGCTTTTTAATCTATAACGTTCTTAGAAATATTTCAAAACTGATTCAATATATAAATTTATATTTACAGAATACATACCAATGGTTAAGAACTGTACATCCCAAAACCCCCAGTTTAAATCAATATATGATACTGATTTAAATATCGTTTGAAGCAATCTGTATCAGGAAACAGAACCTGGCAAATGCGCACATTTGCGTGTAAAAGAGATTAATAAGCTCATGCATATTGTCATCATCACCATCATCACCTTTAACAGCGTAAGACACACGCACACACACATTATATATATATATATATATATATATATATATATATATATATATATATATATATATATATATATATATAATACACACACACATATATATATATATATATATATATATATATATGTATACTGTATATATATATATAATATATATATATATATATACATGTATATATATATATATATATATATATATATATATATATATATATATATATACTGTATAATATCTTCACCTTTAACTTCGTTGGGAGAGTCGGTACAGCTGTGGACTGGCACTCGCCAGGCCCGAGTTCGAGTCTCCGGCCGGCTGATGAAGAGTTAGAGGAATTTATTTCTGGTGACAGAAATCCATTTCTCGCTATAATGTGGTTCGGATTCACAATAAGCTGCAGGTCCCTTTGCTAAGTAACCAATTGGGCCGTAAGACGTAAAGGACTACACACACACATTATATATATATATATATATATATATATATATATATATATATATATATATATATATATATATATATATATATATATATATATATATATATATATATATATATATATATATATATATAACAGATAAAAATGCTCCTACATGCAGAAGCTGACTTTAGAAAAGGCATGAGTTGCGCAGACTAAATATCTGTGTTAAAGCATAGGCATACTGTCCAGCAGTGTACGGAATTTAAAGATCCCTTTCTGCTGTTTGTGTCGATTACAGAAAGGCATTTCATACCCTACGTAGACGTATATTATGGCAGATCTGACGTCAACATGGCATTCCCCTTAAATATGTAAACCGAACTGAAATTATCACTGAACAAAGCAGTTGCAAAGTTAATGTTGATGGGATCTTGTCCCGCGAATTTGGAGTAAACAGTGGGGTGCTAACAGGGAACGCCATTTCACCTCCACGGTTTGACCTTTTCGTAGATTTTCTAATGACAAAAAATGACCAGAGATGGAAAAAAGGTTTAGATTTTTGTAACAATATACATTGGACAGAATTTGTTGATACTTTAATCAGCAGGTCCTCATAAGATCTACAAAGCTTGCTTAACAGATGCTTCTTCTTCTTTGCTTTTTTTCTGCGGTCCCACTCCACTGAAGATGCTATGTGAGATGCATCATATATCCAGAGAGATGAGACTCACAATAAACCTAAGAAAAAGAGAATAATGCGGCCAGAGTATGCTCAAGAGGTGAAATTACATTAGGTTGGAGAAGGGATTAAGAAGGTTGAATTTTTCAGATATTTGGGAACAATGATATCCAGTTCAACTGGCTTTGGAAAGTCTACTACGATCTGTATTCTTATGAGATACAGGAATAAAGAAACTGTATCTAAAAGTTCATGTCGATTTAGAATACAGATCCAAGAAGAATATCAGGAGTCAGATGACAGGGTAGAGGCAGAAATGATAACGTAAAGAAAATTACGGAATCGCCATGTACAGATGAGATAATTATCCAAGGAAGGTAGAGATGGCTTGGACATGACCCTTGCACCACCCCCTGGGGGAATAGCGCGTGAAATTATTAGCTGGGTTCCTGTGGGCACCAGACTTAGAAGACCCAGACCTACTTGGATGAGAACTATGCAGGGGGAGGCTGGAAATGAGTGGAGATTGGTGGAAGATAAGCACAGAAATGGCATGAGTACTTAAATATGCAGAGGCACTTTGCGTAACATGGCTTTGGAGACTAAGATTACGCGTGTGTGCATATATGTGTGTGTGAGTGTGTGTGTATATATACTCATATGCATATACAGTAAATATATATATATATATATATATATATATATATATATATATATATATATATATATATATATATATATATATATATATAGACTAGAGAGAGGGAGAGAGAGAGAACTTTGTACTGATAAGTATTTGTAAAAGATGTTCGTAACGAATGGATGCACCTAATCGCAGAAGAAAACACCTTTTTTTTTTTTTACTTTCCGAAGATGAGCTGTTGTTGAGAGAGTCTTATGTTTTTAACCTAAGTATTTTCCTTTTTTGTCACCCGCAAAGAATGTTGCCTGTCAAGAAGGCTACATTGTCAGTATATTTGCGTGCGCGGTTATCGCTGAGTCTAACTGAAGTCGTACCTCATTTAGGAGTCACGTTCCGTAGGATTTGTTACAAAGCAAATTCAAAGACCGTTATTGTACTGACAACTGGGTACAGTTGCTTACATAAGCCCTTCATTTGTTTGCATAACTTGATAACTTGACGTAGCTTCGCCATGGTGCTCACTGCAATAAGTAGTTATGTTATTGAAATATAAATATATATATATATATATATATATATATATATATATATATATATATATATATATATATATATATATATATACATATATGTATGTCTGTGTCTATTATATATATATACATACATACATCATACATACATATATATATATATATATATATATATATATATATATATATATATATATATATATATATATATATATATATTCAACTTTTACACTGTCATCAATAACGGAGCTGCTAAGTTCTTTCTTTGTAAAGATGTTGCTACAAAAGGTAAATTGTACCATTATATACACTGGCATTCCTCTTCAACTCTTGAATCAAGGATTCAAACCTGTGCAGAATCTTAGGCAGCATCGTACATTTCATTAACCAATACATAAGGATTATCAACCCAACGTCCACCCTCCTCACATATACTGCGCCATGCACTCGCTTTCTTTGATTCACTTATTATCTCATTTTCTGCTATAATCCGTTATATTTACTCCCAAACACCTATATTTACCAGGAAAAAATCCATTCTTCCACCTCCCATACTAATATTATTGCTCCTTAGCTTGCTTTTATCTCCATAACTTTATCAACCATCAATTTTAAAACTCTTATTTATATCACGCATACACATTTCTTCCCTGTACCGAGAGTCTAATTAAATAATGAATTCTGAGATGTGGAAGATATTAATTAAGATAAACATCAAGGAAAATAAACAGAAATAACGACAGAGAAATTAATCGAAACAACGAAGTAGAAACGAATCGAAACAACGACAGAGAAATGAATCGAAACAACGAAGTAGAAATGAATCGAAGCAACGACTGAGAAATGAATCAAAATAACGACAGAGGAATGAATCGAAACAACCACCTGAGAACTGAATCGAAACAACGACAGAGGAATGAATTGAAACAATCGCCTGAGAATTGAATCGAAACAACGACAGAGGAATGAATCGAAACAATCACCTGAGAATTGAATCGAAACAACGACTGAGGAATGAATCGAAACAATCACCTGAGAATTGAATCGAAACAACGACAGAGGAATGAATCGAAACAATCACCTGAGAATTGAATCGAAACAACGACTGAGGAATGAATCGAAACAATCACCTGAGAATTGAATCGAAACAACGACTGAGGAATGAATCGAAACAATCACCAGGGAAGTGAATAGAAACAACGACAGAGACATGAATCGAAACAATAACCAGACAGATTAATCGAAACAATCACAGAGAAATGAGTCGAAGCAACAACGGAGAAATTAATCGAAACAATGGCAGAGAAGTGAGTCGAAACAATTACAGGAGAATTTAATCGAAAAAACTACAAAGAAATTAATCGAAATAATCACTAGAGAAATGAGTCGAAACAACGAAAGAGAAATGATTCGAAACAACGACAGAGACATGAATCGAAACAATAACCAGAGAGATTAATCGAAGCAATCACAAAGAAATGAGTCGTAAAAAACGGAGAAATGAATCGAAAAAACGACAGAGAAATGAATCGAAACAATCCCCGGAGAAATGAATGGAAACAACGACAAAGAAATGGATCGAAAAGACGACAGAGAAATAAATCGAAACAACAAAAGAGAAATGAATCGAAAAAACGACAGAGAAATTAATCGAAACGATCACCAGAGAAACGAGTCGAAACAACAACGGAGAAATGAATCGAAACAATCCCCGGAGAAATGAATCGAAACAACGACAGAGAAATGAATCGAAACGATCACCAGAGAAATGAGTCGAAACAACAACGGAGAAATGAATCGAAACAATCCCCGGAGAAATGAATCGAAACAACGGCAGAGAAATGAATCGAAACAATCCCCGGAGAAATGAATCAAAACAACGACAGAGAAATGAATCGAAAGAATGACCGGATAAGTGAACCGAAGCCGACACCGTGGAAACGAATTCAAACGAACGTCAGTGAAATGGATCGATAAGAATATTCGAGGAATTAAACGCAGTTAACATCAGAGTAATGATTTGAAACAAACATCAGGGTTATGAATTTAAATGAGAATCAGAGAAATGAATAAAAACGATCATCGGAGATATGAATCGAAAAGACGATTGGAGAAATGAATCGAAACGTGGGAGTAATGAACCAAATGGTCATCAGAGAAATTCATCGAGATAAAAACCAGAAAAATGAATAAAAAAGGGAACGAGGAAATGACTCAAAACGAATACCGGACAAATGACTAGTAAAGGACCCCAGAGAAACTAATCAAAGTGGAAGAAATAAAATTAACCTAATCGGACACCGAAGAAATGAATAGAAATGAACACAGGAGAAATGATCGACAAGAACGCGGTTAAAATAAAATGAAGACAGGAGAAATGACTCAAAACTACCAACGGAAAATTAATCAGAACGAACGCAAGAGAAATGAGTAGCAGCAGTCACTGGAGAAATGAACTGAAATGGACACACACGAGAAATGAATCAAGACGAACATGGGAGAAAAGAATCGAAACAAACACAAAGAAATGTATCGAAAGCATCGAATTACATCATGCTTGAAATCAAGGCTGTAATATCCGTATCAAGATGTACCCAAAGCACCTACAAGCACACCGGGAGTAAAAAAAAAAAAAAAAAAAGAGAGAGAGAGGTTGCACTTTTCGACATTTACTTGGAAAACGGGTTTTCTTTGCGTCTTCCTTTTTTCTACCTCACGGTGACACTTGCGGAGGCGAAAAGATTTCGAGATCTCGTCACTCCTCTCATGTCCTAAGGACCACGAGTCCTTTTAGAACAGAAGACGAGGAAGATTAGTAAAATGATGAAAATTATGAAGATCATAATCAGTGAATAAGAATAAATAAATTATGAAAAGGGAAGTCGTAAAGGGAAAGGATATTCAAAACGTCAAAAACTGTAATAATAACAACGAAAAAACACGGAAACCTCATGAAGGTAAATCAGAGAGAGAGAGAGAGAGAGAGAGAGAGAGAGAGAGAGAGAGAGAGAGAGAGAGAGAGAGAACTACTACCTTGATGGGTTCTAAAAATCATCAAAGATAAAGTGTTTTATCGCATTTTTAGTTTATTATATTTTATCTTTACTTGACAGGTAATGCCACTCAATGACGCATAATTCTATCTTGGTTATGAATGTTAAAGTCATCATTTCTCAAGAAGCTTCTAAGTTAAATATATTCGAGCCTTTCTTGTTGATATTTATAAGTGACTTGATGCACGTGCAAGTCATTTTTATTTATGATTCAGCATTTTATTTCTACCTTGCTCTTTCGGATTTCTATGAAATTGAACGTTCAAATTCTAACTGTTAAGACTGTTTCTTTCTAACAAATACGAAGCCGTTTCCTTTTCCACCATGACCCCGGGCAAGTTGGAAAATGTGCCCAACTGATATGATGAAATATATTCGTCATCTGGCCAAACTTTAAAGTAAACATATTTTTCCAAATACAGAATAAAACCTGACTGCTATGTAATTATTCAGAATTAATCATTAGTTTCTTCGATGTCGTTTAACATACTAAAATATCACATAAAAATATCTCCGAAGAGCGAAATACATTGGAATAGCAAATGGGGAAGAGAGTGAAGTATAGATGGGCAGGTTGTACAAGAGGGCTGACAGAGCAATAGGATTGAGTAACTGCAAATTGAACGAAACAGAGAGAAGCTGAATTACTGTTAAATAAAAGTGTCCCACTACTAGGACGAGAAAAAACTTATGAGCACTGAACGCCTGCCTTCATGTAGTGGAAACATCGGCACAGGATGATTAATTGACTGGTCTGTGTAGCCTGGCCCTAAACAACTATGGTAGGCGCGAGAAGAAAATTAAGAGATTCTCAAGAGTAAAGTGGGATAATCATATTACGAATTACGAAGTACTTAGGAGACTTGGTACATAACAGCTGGAAAACATGCTAACCTCTATAAAAAAAAAAAAAAAATGCGTTGAACTTTCTTCGGCAAAATCGAGTTTTCTGCACAGCGTATAATGCTGTATGAAACCTTCAGCCACGGCCCATGAAACTCTTAGCCACGGCCAATGAAACTCAGCCATGGTCCGGTGGTGGCCTGTGTTGTTGGTACTATAGCGGTGCCAGAAGTACGATTATGGATAACTTTAACTTAAAATAAAATAAAAACTATTGAGGTTAGAGGGCTGTAATTTGGTACGTTTGATAAGATCTGAGGACGGACAGAAAAAGTGCGGAGAGACAGACAAAGCCGTCACAATAGTTTTCTTTTACAGAAAACTAAAAAACGATATTGTTTTGGCATGGGATGAGAAAAGCTGAGCAATTGTTAGCCTAAAAAGCTGTAAATATGCACTGGCAGGAAATCCCAGAAAAATGGGACAGTTGAGGACCTATCGCCATTAATTAAATAAAGAGTTCAGGCAGAGAGAGCACAGGACAATGAGAGTGGAGAAAACTCATTTTACGCCTAATCCAAGAAAAGACAAAACTGTAAAAAAAAAAAAAAAAAGTAAAAATAAAAAATCATGACGATGAAATATTCTACAAAATTTGGCGGCCCCAATAACGCTTTTCCGAAAAATGGGACACCTCAAGGAATTAGTTCCGGGCAAGCGCCATGTTCGCCATACAGATAAAACGGCCCTGCACACACACACACACACATAACCTCGTAAAATTTATCTCCAAATGAATAAGGAACAATTTCAACCGCTTCTCAAGATCTCTGGAAGGTTTTCTTGTCCATGAAACTATCG
Source organism: Macrobrachium rosenbergii (assembly GCF_040412425.1). NCBI lineage: Eukaryota > Metazoa > Arthropoda > Malacostraca > Decapoda > Palaemonidae > Macrobrachium > Macrobrachium rosenbergii. Next base: position 31,267,133 of record NC_089799.1, on the reverse strand, counting down.
TTCTTAACAGTTAGCAAACA
>NC_089799.1:31262113-31264613 GCF_040412425.1 Macrobrachium rosenbergii | reverse complement strand
GGCTAGTTCACATTACTATTTCTTTATTCACTGAACGACAGGGTGATGGGAGTTGTATTATTTGATGGCCATTAATGCACTACGAATCTTTAAACAAAATTTACTACCATGTAGGGTAGAGGCTACCTCAAGAGATTTGGCTGATGCTGTCAGAAGTACTGTCAGACACACTACCGACATACGAACAATCGCCATGTACAACAACTCCATTAGAAGTTTTAGTGCCGTCAGTATATAATTTCACTGAATCTGAATGTAACTGGTTATACTACAAAAGTCAGAAAGTGGTTGCTTGACTGCTGTTTTACTGCATAGTAATCGTTCCGAGGTCAACCAGTGTGTATGTATATATGTATGTGTGTACGTATGTATAATTTCTATCACGGGAATAACAATGGAGTGCAAGATCTTTCGCCAATAAAGGTTCTAAGTAACTCCATGAATTCCCACGTAAGCATAAAAATTAATACTTCTTTCATGATATGAGTATAATAAGTACCCAATATCCTAACACATTTAAGGCGGTGTCACAAGGGCACGTTTTCTGTGATAGCCAAATATTAGCTTCAATACCATTCGTTTCGAGTCTGGAAATGCAATTCTAGGTTGCAAAATTAAAGTTGTATATTTGTGACTGTACGTTTTAAATTATATGTGACATTTGGAGAGAAAATAAAAAGTCATATAAAGTTATATAATGATTTCCATCACAAAAAACCCTGTTTATTGCTTATAATTAATATTTTTATTTTCCTTTATAATAGATTAGTACAGCTCTCCAAATATGAGTGCAAGTTGGTAAATTAATCGAATCCCCTAAAATTGTCTCAATACCATTTTCTATTAAACGCTATAATGTTAAAGAAAACGAGTAACGACCAAAGGCAGTCATTTTAATGGGTAACGCAAATAAATCAACCATCCGTTTTCCTTCTACCGGAACATAGAAAACGTAGTAATAAGCGTGTGATACACTTTAACAGTAACTCAACTAGAATCTCTCTCTCTCTCTCTCTCTCTCTCTCTCTCTCTCTCTCTCTCTCTCTCTCTCTCTCTCTCTCTCTCTCAGATATGAGCTAAATTGCAAATTTTTAAGAATAAAATGTAAAATTCCACTTTAAACCGTTATCGTATTTTGGGCTTGAAAATTTAATTTTCCTGTTTTAATGTACTGTATGTGCTTTGAATGTTTCTGTCATTCGTTTCATTAGCAAATGATCTCACCATCCACACTTTACCCAAACTAACCTAGGGTACGAAGGCTTTACCCTGTTAGTTTGAAAAAAATTTCATAAACTTACCTTAACCCTAATGAGAACTTTCAATGAGATTAAGGTCCTCTTATTTCGCAAGTGTTTGTGTTTTCCCCCACCCCAAAACCCCGATTTCACACTGCGGTTCCCCGAACTTAGGATATATGGGTGGAATCCACTATCTCTGATAGTACACAATTGCTAACGAAAGGAATGTCAGAGACGTTCAAAGCATACATTAATACAGGAAAATGGTAATGCTAAGTTCAAACTGCAATGATAGTTTAAAGTAAAACAATATTGAATAAAAAGTATTATAAGACGGAAATATAGATTTCATACAATAACGTGTCGAAGACAGTGATCACAAAGTTCTAAATTTTGGGGTGAGAAGAAACACTGAAAGCATGTGCCACTTTTAAAATGAAAAAATCAAAGGTGACAGACTTACCTGGTCTCTACATGTTGGTTACAAATATACACAATCTATTCTACAAGGACCTTCTTCATTGCTACAACATGTCCAATTCATAATTATAAGGTCATGGTTGCAAACTACGAAAAAAGTTTTCACTCATCACAGTAGAATAAATGATCACAATTCGGTAACATTACAAACGGAGGAAGACGATGTCTTGAAAAAATTACTTGATTTTAAAACAAAACTAACTAAACATGATTTTGTCACACTGAATAGCTTTTAAAATCTAAAAATTCCTGAGTAACAGCAAATGTAAGGGAAAAATCCTTTTAATTCTCATCAAAACATCTCTTTTTACATTTGATTCAAAATGAGAGAATTTATAAATAAACTACTTTTTCCCGTGAGCATGCAAGAGTTTTATCATTTAATTAAAACGCTATAAAACAGTGAATGTGTTTAGCAAGATTTTACGGCATTCTGAAGGAACCATAATATACGCGATGAAGGGCGTGGCAATAACATAAAAATAAGAAAAAAAAGCGAAACTGCAACTGTCGGAAGTTCGGCATCATGTTTGGAGTTCATAACTGGAGTTTCGCACGCTGGTTTCACTCATGAATTATGGTAAATATATGGCCCCACTGCATGACTGCTATAACGCGTAAAAACAATAACAATGACATCTGTTAACGATGTGCAACTGTCTTTCATTACAAAAATGCAAATTAGCTCTGAAGACATATTCGGACACTTGGTATTTTCAAGCTCACGAGTGTCATGGGAAATGTGTGACGATGGCAATAAATAAATAAATAAAAAATAA
>NC_089799.1:31232113-31257113 GCF_040412425.1 Macrobrachium rosenbergii | reverse complement strand
GAGACGATCGCTTGAGATAGTAGGTTGGCACCAGAAAAAAAAGCGTGTTTTGACCACTGTTTGTGTGAAATCATACATAGCAAAGTCTAGTGATAAGGCAATATAAATTTTTAATAAAATATGAATCGAGGAGAGAGAAAAGTATCGTGTTAGTAAATTATAATTTCTTACTCTAATAGCTTTAATGCACATGCCAGAACTCACCAACTCTAATAATAATAATAATAATAATAATAATAATAATAATAATAATAATAATAATAATAATAATAACATGAACGCTAAAGAAATCCTTCAAACGAGTGCCACACTGACCCTCCTACAAATAAACGATAAACTCATTTTGAAATATTGCGTCAAAGGTGAAGAGTACTGATATCAATGATCACTGTTTGATTAAAAATATACAAAATTACCGAACAGGACGATATATTTACAGGTTATGTTAACGCTCAAATTTATTAATTGTTTTTAACTAGAGAAGAACTAGGGAAAATGTTCGTTGAATTCACAACATTTATTAAAATTTCACTTTAAATTTCAAGGGTTAATATTTCAGAATTTCTAACACCTTCCAAAGAAAGAAGGCACGTTAACATTGTGCTTGATGACAGCTGCGATTCAACAAATACAATCATTAAATATTTGAACATTTTGAGTGAAAATCATCGCCGCTAACACAAAAAAAAAAAGTGTGGAGCCTACCTAACCTAACTTCTACTATGAATGTCATGATAGCGTCTGCAATTAGAGTTTTGCCCCTAATTCATTAATGCATTTGGACCAAAATATATTAAGTAAACTAGAAAGTCTTCTTGAAAAAATAACTTACCTATTCAGAGAGATTGTCATTCTGGAGACAATCTTTTGAAATCATTATATCACAAAATTCAGCCGCTAGACAAAACATCGTCCAGTTTAGGTCAAAATTTTTAGATAACAAGGCGCTAAGAATCGTGGCCAAGTGGTAATAACACTCTCTGCCAGTGAGAAGATCAAGGTTCGATTCCTGTAAGCAGCGGAACGATTTAGATATGTTCGGTTAAAGTGGTTAAACCACACTGTGCCTCCGTGAATTCGGTATCTGGTAGTTAGGACGAATTCGGTCCACAGCAACCAGGCAGGATAAGGGCACAGGGCTACCAAACCCATCCCTAAGTAATTGATGAAACCGTGAAGGTAGCACCTTATAGAGGCACCGCCTCTTATATTGTCTGTGTGTGTGTATGTGTGTGTGTGTGTGTGTGTTGTGTGCGCGTGTGTGTGTGAACAAATTTACATACCCGTACCAACGGACCGGTACAAAAACATGTTAACAAATCCTAGGCCGTCAGGAGGCTGAAGGAGAAAAATTAAAGTATTTCCGGTACATTGGCCTAAACATTCTTTTCTGACAGGTTGTTTTAAAGTCTTTGGATAGCCGTGACTGGAAACGGTTAATTGCTGTTAAGCAGAAATTAAACAAATTTTTTTCAAAATAATCCTCAGAAAGAGAAGATAAATATTCTACAACAAGAAGCCATTAAGACAAAAAGTCAACATCATATTGCACCTGGATATGGAACATATGTTCCAAATATCAGTCGACCACTTTTTCTTTTCGTCTTCCTTTGGACTTCACGTCCTCCAAGTCAAAAAGAACCTCGTTCTAAAAGACCGACTGCTTGTCCACTAATCTTTTTTTTTTTTCTTTAAGTTCCACTAATCTAGCATTTTCTTGGGCACCGATGCTCCGTCGCCTTATAGAGCTGACCTTTTCCCTCGTAGTGTTTGCTAAGAGTATAATTACAGCCTCCCGTGGCCCAGGCTCAAACGTTTGGGCCAAATACAGCGTGCACAAAAAAAAAAAAAAAAATCTGAGACCCAGCGGCGTAACACAAGGTGAGATTTTAGCATCTCAAGAATTCAACTTCCTCTTATTCATCTATGTTACAATGAGCTAAATGTTTATCAAAGATCGCCAAGGACGTCAACTTGTCAATAGTCTGCGGTGCCTCACGAGCTTACGTATTAAGATTTATCATTGTTTGGTAAGTCTATGGCCTCATCTACTTCATTTTTAATGAAGTACAATAAAAAAAAAAAAAGTCAAAGCGACTACAGAGTCAAAATACCAGAGCAACTATTGAGTAGTGGTGGCTAGGCGCTCGAGTCAAGAGCTTCATTAGTATTCAGAGCACATGCGCCCCAAGCTGATTAAATCCCAGTTCTTTCAACCATATTTTCTTTATGCTTCGGTTAAAATAACCGTATATTCGCAATGTATGGTAACTAATTTCTTAAGCAAGGAAGGTTTTGTATTAGCCTTAGGGAGTTCATACAAGAAAATACTAAAATTGCAGAGAACATATATGGACTTTGAACGGCCAAATATTCCTAAGAGGCCAAATAAAACCTGTTTTTTTGGTAAATGGTAACATCCACGTCTGACTATGGCAACTCTACAATTACCTAACAGGTGGTTTTTCAGAATGTTTCGTAAGTGGTTCATTTAAGCCACTTTTTCTGGACCTAGCATTTTTCCTTCACCTTCCAAGAATTTTCGAAATGATGACGTACATTTGCGTTCTCCCTATTTTTATATTTCTTTTTTTATTATGCAGATGAATAAATGCCAAGGGATTTAATAGTAAAAAAGTCGAGCAACTGATCCAAATCTGGAAGTAGAAGGCAAAATGTGCAATCGCCAATGAACAAAATATTGGAAACGTCATTACGAAGTAGCATATACGAGAGTTACCAGCAGTGCGAAGTGCTGAATCCAGTACCAATACGCAAGCTTGAATACATGTTCATGAGAAAAAGTAACAATAACTCACGATGAACATCTTAAAGGAATAAAAGACAATATTGAATGCTAAAAGGTTTAGGAAAGAGAATATGTGTTTGGCCGTCGAGAACATGAAAAAAAAAAACTAAGGAAATGGTGTTAACAAAAACACTACGTTCAGAGTCCTTGATTAGTTAGCTTCATTAGTACTGAATACATGTACATACGCTACGTAATCACGCTACGAGGGTCTAAGGTCTAAGCGATGACAGGCAGGGCAGCCGATCGAGACTATAGTCTATCCCAAAGCCAAATCAAAGTCCTTCAAAAAGAAAGCATCGTGCTTACCCCCATACAAATGGGAAAACAAGCACGTTAAAAGAAGAAGAAGAAGAAGAAGAAGAAGAAGAAGAAGAAGAAGAAGAAGAAGAAGAAGAATAGTACTGAAAATAGTCACACCACCGAGGGTTGAAATGATGATAAAGCCCAATTTTCTTTACTTAGGCGGTTCTCAGTTTTTGTTTTCTGTTATAAGAGTATTCAGTTCCTAATATGATACGTCGACTTGTGAATGGATATAATGAGTCTTGAAATGTTCCCGTGTATCTTTCAGATGCTTGTTCCTGTTCCTTTTTGCTATAAAAGAACCAATAACCATAACTGTGCTTGCTATCGTAAATAAATACATTCACACAGTTTCCCAAAATGGAATGGGACGACAAAAACCCAAAAACAGCCCTGCCTTATACTATTTAAGCCAGTGCGCTGTTGCGCTGGCATTTACCTTCATAATTATCTATGAGTACTTCACGCAAAAACAACACTTGCAAAGGAACAATATGCGTTTACGTGCGTTTGGCTATGTGACTGTTTGATAATTTAAAGGCACGATTATGTTAGTGCATATTTTTTACCAGTTGCAATCTCGCCTTATTGCGTCAGCGCGAACTTTAATAACTACCACAATAAGATGCACCTGTGACATTGCAATGTTGCGTACTTAGTAATACATTACGACAAAGCTCTCGAAATGCTTGCACAAAAATTTGGATGATTCCATATTTTTGCTATGATAGGAAAAACAGATGATAAACTGGTTGTTAATTTTACTCTGATTGAGAGAGAGAGAGAGAGAGAGAGAGAGAGAGAGAGAGAGAGAGAGAGAGAGAGAGAGATGAATAGCTAGAACCCGTTGAAGAAGGATTACCTCGCCATACCTCGCATTTTCAATTATGATTTGGGGGTATACATTTTGACTGAGAGATGATAACTCGTTTCCGTTCTCTCTCTCTCTCTCTCTCTCTCTCTCTCTCTCTCTCTCTCTCTCTCTCTTCCATCCTTCTCTCCATAGTCATCTGACTAACAGGGGCAGACTGGTTTTGAATGTGAGAAAACATGTCACAATGCAGCAAGCACAAGAGATTTAAACCTACTAGAGTACGTTCATCTGTTCAGGTGTAATTTTTTGCCGTTCATATTTTTTGATCCACTCACTACTGTCGGTAAATTCAAGCATACAAAATTTTATTTTTAACGTAAGAACGCACACTTCAGCAGGAATATAAAGAGAAATAAAAAAAAAATTCGTATGAACATTCTTTACAAATGTATATTGTTGTTGTAAAATTTAAACATCAATAACATGATATGAGATAAAAGCAGCAAAAAAGGCGGAAGAAAAAAAGATCTTAAAAAAATATCCTGAAAAAATCTATGATGATATCTTTACGAATGCAGCCAATGTTTACTGCAGTTGTGAGGCCACAACCGTTATGGCTCCATAATTACAGTATTGCAGCATAATTACGGAACAGCTCTGCTTCTCTTGGCGCAAATCTTGAATAACTCCCTTCACGTAAAATGGGTGCAGTGATTGTGTTATTACGTGATGACGCCGTGGAGGCGTAATCACCTCTTTTCCAAGAATTTTCTTTGTTTGATTTTGCGATGAACTTTACTTTGGTACCTGTATGTCTTTTGACCAGATTGCTTTCTAAAATAATTTTCCGGTATTGTTGCTCCTTTTCCTTCACTGACAAGCTCTGACAGTCTTCTACCTGCTTCTGCGTTTCCGGGTTCCTATAATTTTCCCGTTTTTCAGACACTGTTCTATAGCCTCCACCTATTTATTTTACCTCATATTTAATTGGCTTCCCCTTCGAGAGTGGGTTGGGCAAGGATAATTAAGCTGCTTCTGTCAGACATCTCAAGAGTAAAAAAAAAAAATAAATAAATAAACCGGAACATTAAAAATAAAGACGTCTGACATAAAAAGCTTCATTTAAAAATATACGACCATTCTGTTTCTTGGACTCAAGGAACGAAATTATCGCCCCCCCCCAAAAAAAAATGGATCAATATTGAAAACAATTTCAAGTCTATAACTGAACTAAATGTATACCAAAAACTTAATCCAACGCCATTTGAAGGAAGATGCCAAGCAAGTATAATACTGAAGAAGGGAAAGCAATTATGCAGGTAGAGAGAAAAAATGGACGAAGACACTCGAAAGAGATAAGTGAGAGAAAAAATATGTTAACAACAGAATATTATGGTAAAGTGGGCAGCTTATGTCAAGTGACACAACAGTTAATATCACACAACAGTTAATATCTTTGTCATAAGAGCGTGTCAGAATGCCCGCGGCATCGATTCGGTTCCTTTCCACAATGAAATGGTCAGTTCTAAAATAACTTCAGATAACAACCATTTTCATTGCTCTAAGAACCTTTGGTACTGCCAAAAATAAGCCGCCCGATGTGCACCGTTGTCTGTATTCAACAGTTGCACTTCGTGTAACTGTTGAACTGAAGACATCAACTGCTGTAATATTGCAATATAACAATTCGTTAGAAGAAGCCTTAATTCAAACACTTCCTTACAAAAGAAAACATCACCATCCCTACACACAAATAAATTTTCGAGTTCTACAATTGCAACGGAAGGCGCAAACTCCAACTTTTGATAACAAAACATTAATAAAACGTAGTGTCTCCTAAACAGCATTTCCTCTCGAACTCCGAAATAGTAGTATTGATGAAAACGATACAAAAAGGTTAAAGAATAGTTTTCCAGTGCGCCGTCACCCATAAGGTTATTATCTACTTTGTGGCAACCATTTATTTTCAAACGCAAGGAAAAAATGTGTTAAAGATATAATCATTCACAGGAGCTAAGCGTTATAAGTATACGATACCGGAGGAATAAATCTATGGGGAAGACCCTGGGCTTCTTAATTTTTTTCAAGTTAGTAACAACGTCTTTAATCTTTTTCATTTTTGCATTTGATTAATAAGGGCAAAATCTGAGGAACAAAAAAAGCACCTCTCTCTCTCTCTCTCTCTCTCTCTCTCTCTCTCTCTCTCTCTCTCTCTCTCTCTCTCTCTCTCACGCACCACATTAGGCTGCAGAATTAGGTCGCCAAAATAGGAAAATATAACGAGCAACAGAATTAGGAACACTAGGCTTGACGATCTGAAAGTATGCTTTACATTCCAATCCAAGCTGTATAAGTAGCTACTAATTTAAACATACATAACAAATGAAGTGTGACCTATAAACATGTCAGTGGCAACCAAGACATCTCTCTCGGCGTGGAAACTTATGACACCAAATAGGTCTGATCAACTCTTTTTACTTCTTTCATGCACAAACTTCCATATTATCACCCAACCTCTCTCTCTCACTCTCTTTCTCTCTCCTTCTGCACGGTAGACTCTGTCACCAGGGTCCCTCACTTTCCAGCGACATGTTTGGACGATAGAGGGGGAAGGGGGGATGGGGGGAACAGAGAGCCCATCCACATCCTATCCCTCCCCAGAATCACAGCCAAAAGGCTGCGTCCCCTCTCCCGCCACCAGCCTACATATCTCAATCGATATCTCAACATCGACTGCTCCAAAACACAGCCAGAGCCCCAACTAACCTTTAGGAAACAGGAAATGGCAGCACACTCCGGCCATTGGTCTCGTTTACTTTCACTCTCTCTCTCTCTCTCACACACACATACACCCACACACACAAACACTCCCAAAGAAGGAGTAATATATGTGTATATATCACACATTACCACAGGTGAAAAGTAAGAGACGGGGTGTAGGACCTACACCCCGTCTCTTATTTTTCACCTGTGGTAATGTATGATAAATGAATCACGTACAAAAGTGATTATAATCATCACACACACACACACACACACACACACACACACACACACACACACACATATATATATATATATATATATATATATATATATATATATATATATATATATATATATATATATATATATATATATATATATATATATATATATATATATATATATATATATATATATATATCAATTTAGGGGATTGGCATTGGATAAGTGGCACTGTGGCATTATCTGATAATTAACCTGGACCCTATGATATGAGCTACTCTTGAACATTTCCAGCATAACCCAGTGCCAGCAGTAATTGCATTCAATTGCAGCAGACTTAAGTGAACTATTGCCACTCAGTTTATGAGATTTCTCAGCAAACACATCACGTCTAAAAAGGCAGCCTGGCAAAAACCATCAAAAATAATGTAGTTGGTAAGCTAATAAGTCTGTTATATTGGTGTCTGATAAATCCAGATGTTAATATATATATATATATATATATATATATATATATATATATATATATATATATATATATATACATATATGTATATACATATATACATATACATATATATATATACATATATACATATACATATATATATATATATATATATATATATATATATATATATATATATATATATATATATATATATATATATATATATATATTGTGTGTGTATAAAATTATGTGCACGCGCATGTGCATTCGTACGCCCATTAACACAAGACACCATTCATTTGCGTTATAAGACATTAATCATTTTAATTTTCAATAGAATAATTTATGGAATATTGCTACATGTTTTGCCGAGTGTTCACAGAATGATGAAAAACATATCCTGAACTAGAGTGTGACAAGCGATGTAAAGAAAAACGGCACTCTTGTAATCACTGTATTTTTCATAAATAACTTTTTTTGTGAGGTTGTATCTGACTTTCAGTTTTACTGATCCTTGCTGTTTACAATATCAAAACATTTACTCTGTTTTTGGATATTTTAATTAAAGTTAAGCAGTTCGAGTACATCTAAGACACATCTAATCTTGAATAAAAAAAATAAAATACATCGAAATAGTAGAACGTTTTGAAGGAAAAAATAGACAGCCAAGGTAGATGTAACTTATTACTGTCCTTAAAACCGAACACAATATAGAACAGAATTTTGGCCAAAGGCCAAGCGCTGAAACCTATGAAGTCATTCAGCGCTGAAATGGAAATTGAGTAAAAAGTTTTGAAAGGCGTAACAGGAGGAAAACCTAGCAGTTGCATTACGAATCAATTGTTAGAAGATGGAAAGTAAGATGGAAGAAAGAGAAAATGAACGGAAGTCCAGTAAAATGAATGAGAGGGGTTGCAGTTAGGGGTCGAAGGGACGCTGCAAAGAAACTTAAGCAATGCCTATATTGCACCGCGAGAGGTGCACTATAGGCAACAGAGATATGGTAAATTTTAATAAACTTTATTAACAGCGCTGAAGTCTAAACAGACATATACATCATGAAGTGGTCAAATTTCAGTTTCATCATTTAGCTAAGGAGTTATGATCAGTCGGCAAAATCAACGTTACAGCCTTCAGTAATCTATGACGAAATATTGACACTTGGAAATCACCTAAAATACAACACTACATTCAGACTAGTTCCTAAGTTACTTAAATTGTGAAATTTAAAGTTTACAGCAACTCAGTTCAACTAATCCAACGTTTATTACATGAACCAATTTCAGTGAACAAACCTACTTTCACAGAACAAAATGTCAACCCATTTGATTTCTACTGATAAGCTAAGGACGTTTATAACTTAACGTTGCAAAAATGTTAGATGTTGGCACATGCCATCTTGTACTCATCAGCTCTGTATAATTAAAATTCTTCTCCATAAACATTAAAACTATAAATAAGAATAACAGGCTTTAACATTTAAGAATGAATAAGCGTGTCCTATAACGCAATGCTTCGAGATCACAATTACGAAGCCAAGGCTGATTAGGCTCTTGTTGCAAAACGATTTAAATTTTTTGTCTTGAATGAATTATCGTTCTATCCAAGAAATCCCCACCCCTCCTCTCTCTCTCTCTCTCTCTCTCTCTCTCTCTCTCTCTCTCTCTCTCTCTCTCTCTCTCTCGCTGGCATGAATATGTTGAAACGGTGACACCAGACGGATGAACTCCAGACATTTGGACAGTTTCTTACGGTCGTAACTTTTCGCTCCTTTTCACAAGGCTGTTGCTATCACAACTGCCATTACATACGCATAAACGCACGAACATTCACTCTCTCTCTCTCTCTCTCTCTCTCTCTCTCAACACACACACACACATATACATGTATACACAGAAACACACAGAAAGATAATAAGGGGGCATTAATATCGATTTCATACGTACGTATTTATACTAGGTACAGAAAGACGAAAGTCACGTAAATATGGAGTAAAAAGTAATCCATAATCTAAAGCAATGCAAAATAAGTAAACGGATGTGGAACGGAGAAACTGTAAAAATAAAATCCATGAATAATAATAATAATAATAATAATAATAATAATAATAATAATAATAATAATAATAATAATGATAATAATAATAATAATCCAGAAAAACCAAAAGAACCGAAGCATAGTAGAATTTAGTTGAAAATGAAAAAGTACAAGACAAACAAATTAATGAATGCATACTGCATTACAAGTTCCAAATATTTATTAATTACTTAATAGTCTACGGGTACACAGTGTGTTTACTCGCATGCATGTACTGTAAGCTTGTAGGTAAATTTACGATTGATATTAAAATAAAATAAAAAAAATCGGTCCCCATTCAGTAGAAATTGATAATGTATTTTAAATTCTAATGTACCACACTTTCTTCTAAAAAATACCATAAAAAATATCCTCGCGTTTACATACTATTATTACTACTTCTACCAGTAATAATAATAATAATAATAATAATAATAATAATAATAATAATAATAATAATAATAATAATAATAATAATATACTCTCAAAATATCCCCTGTCATCGAAAGTAAAAATGAAAAAAATCTCTCTTTATAAACGGCAACCGTATCATTAAGATCAACGATAAAATAGTGGTGAAACGCTATAAATACACAGAAATAGAAAAAGTCGTTAAGAAAAAAAAAAAGCGCTCTGAATCGCTGGAAGAAATGGCGAAATCTAGCCCAATAAACGGCGACTTTTACTCGGCCATCGAACGCAACGGCGCTTAATGAAAAGCTCAGCATTGTCCCCCAAGGCTCTCGATTCGAAGAACTAGAGCAAGCGGATGCCATTTACACAGTCCGCACGATTCCTAATCACTGAGTTCGTTCGTTCTTCCTTCTTTTTTTTTCAAGAGAATACAATAATTTTCAAGGGGAGGGATGACGAAGCTATAGCAACAGTAGCCTAATAATAGTAATAATGTCATCAAAAAAAATAATAACAACAATGTCATTTTCACAACAATGCCATGAGTTACCATAATGAAAATGACGCCATGGCCTTCGTCAGACAATACAATCAAACACTGATCTGCTTTATTCTAAAAAGCGAGATTTACATTATTAAAAAATAAGCTGTAAAAAATATAACCAAGACTACGAGTCGTTCCCTTTTTTCGAGAGATTTCAAGATCTACGAGCAAAGGTTGGTTCAGCATCAACGAAACCGTTCTCATAACAGTGAGCACAGGTTTACACGGCTGGAATTGCACAACTGTACTTAATTACTCAGGTATACGTGTATACATAATTCAAGTCACGTGAGGAATTCATACGCATACGGATGGTATGGTTGAGGGCAAGTAACTAACCAAGTGTGTATGTCAACTATATACAGATGTGCATAGATATACTATAAACATTAATACATATATATACACCAATGTACAATTCATGCGTGTTTGCAAAAAGTAGGTTAATTGTACGAAATGTATATATTTTGTATGCATTATATGATCATGAATAATTCATAGACACGTATAAGTTATAACACAAACCAAGCAGAGCCTATGACCTCAATTATACTCTTTATGCAACGAAAAAAGTAACAGCTATCTTAATGCCTACCTGTGAGGGTATGAAACACACACACACATACACACACACCACACACACACATATATATATGTGTATATATATGTGATAAAGATTCATAAACAGCTACGTGTTTCAAAAGTACCGCACTCGAGGGGTATATGGACGGTAGAGACGGCATTAACTTATATCTCTCTTGACTGCTCAGTGGTCTGCAACGTCGACTGGAAGTCGTTGATGGGTACTGTCGGGTATTCGAGTCACTTGGGTACCGAATCATTTATCACTTATAATTCCCCTTCGGTGACATTTCATTAGTAGCGCGAACTGGATATTAAACGACATTTATAGTTTAAAAAAATGTCACGGTGATGTGATAAATTCATATGCACATTATATATATATATATATATATATATATATATATATATACATATATATATATATATATATATATATATATATATTATATATATATATATATATATTTAAATATATATATACATATATATATATATTATATATATATATATATATATATATATATATATATATATATATATATATATATATATATATATATATATATATATATATATATATATATATATATATATATATATATATATATATATATATATATATATATATATATATATATATATATATATATATATAATGTGTGTGTGTGTGCAGAATTAGTTATACGCCAAACTGATTAATAATTAATCAAAACAATTTAACGTAGAAAAGAGAGCACATAAAATCTGACCGGTTCCCTTCCCTTTAAACTCGGCGTCCAAGCTGCCGACCTTGCCCGTAATCACGGCTACATTATGGACCTTTCCAAAATGGACCCCGATCAAGGCTTTCTGACCTGACATGACTAAAAAAGGTTGACTATACTGCTAATCGTGCAGTACAACCGGAGGTATAGGGGGAGAACGAAAGAGGAATAATGCTATAGAATGCTCTCTCTAAGGTATTTACAAGGGAGAGAGAGAGAGAGAGAAAGAATGCTACAATTATGTCACTTAAGATGACCTTGCGAGAATATAGGTGTCAGCAGTTGTGCCAACAAGGAGCTAATGCCATTTTAGGAAAGGGAGAGTGGTGGAACCTTCTGTATACAGGGTATGTGGGGCGAAGGAAAGAAAAAGCTATAGGGGCTGGAACAGACGCGCTATTTCTTCACGAGATGCCAACGAATGGTGGTTGGCTGTGCTATGGAATAATCACTCTTTTTTTGTTTCTCTCTCTCTCTTACAAGCTTCGATTTTTCTATACCAACGCACAATGCGTCCAGCTTTCTACAATCAATACACAGCTGTTTATATTTACGCAATACGACCCATTAACTCGAGAGAGAGAGAGAGAGAGAGAGAGAGAGAGAGAGAGAGAGAGAGAGAGAGAGAGAGAGAGATTCGGAAATAAGATCAACAAAACACCATCAGCCCATAATACCATAATGCAACCAAAACCATCATAAAGTCTGAATATAATTTTACAAGAAAAAGGGAACTTTATGAATAGTCTGGGAATTAGAAAATTTATACATAAAAAAAAGATTGGTACACGAAAATCGTTAAAAAAAAAAATTACTTTTCAATGTCGTCAGAATATAACCTTGTATTCAAAATTGCACATCACCTGCAAATGAAATTCGTAACTCTGAAACGACGGACGGTGGAACAGAAGCCAAAATTACTGCCTACAGAATGTAACTTTCAAAGCATACAAATGACATACATATACATATCTTTCATCCTGGGCGAATAAACGCAGATGTAGAAGAAAAAGAGGTGAAACAATGTCACAAAATAAAACAGAAATATTGAACAGAAGTACGGAAAAAAAGGGCAGTAACGAGTAAGAAAGAAAAAACGGCTAAAAAGTATCAGCGACCTTAGTAAGGTCGTCTGGATAGAGATCGTACGTCAAAATCACAGGTACTGCCTTTCCAAACATCCGGCACCCCTTTTCTTCTTTCCTGTCCATTTCCTGACTTGTCGTGACTCAAGGTACCGTAGAGGCGGACTGCTTTTCATATGTAGTTACAATTCACAAAGTAATAACGATAAAAAACGACACACGAGGACACACGACACAAGCAGTTGTTGCACGGCCTAGAAAAGCTAGTCTTCCGCTCTCTCAGTCGCTGTTGAGGCTGAGATCCGCTTCACAATTCAGTGTTTTCTCTATAAGGAGTTTGAGAAAAGAGGATCTGCCAGTGAGTCATCTCCTGAAGGCTACACACACATATTATATATATATATATATATATATATATATATATATATATATATATATATATATATATATATATATATATATATATATATATATATATATATATATATATATATATATACATACATATATATATATACATATTTATATATATACACACATCACACACACATATGTATATATACATACATACACACACATGCATACAAGACCATGGCAAGAAGATGTAAAACTTCGTTTTCATTATTGATTTTAATACTGTTGTCCAAACCCAATGGCTCTTCGCTCCCCGTTCTGGAATTGTTAACTTTTATGCCGCCTGCCCCTTCGTTCCTCTGTTTTGTATATAGACTAAGTCCATGTCCTATCTTCCAAAAGGGATAATGTTACTCAGTTTTTAATTCCAACAAAGCTCCGTACTGGTCTTACTGCTTTTAAAGTTTTCATATCATCTTTTTTTGACAATTTTAATGATTTTGTGATTTTAACAATTATATACTTTGTGCGTACATTGGTTTTACGAAGTCTGATCTTGATTTGTATATCTTATATCATTTTACAACACTGACGATGAGACTTGATAATGTAGAAAATTTGCTTAATAAACTAAAAATGCTACGCTGGCCGTTCTCGATTAGCGCGCACGCACACACACACACACACACACACACACATATATATATATATATATATATATATATATATATATAAATATATATATATATATATATATATATATATATATATAAACGTGTGTGTGAGAGGAAATTTAACAGTAAATTTCTTTCTAGTAGATAAGTTTATACTGACATGAGCTTGGAAAAAATTTCACAGCAAAGCCACTATTTACTTAAACACAGTAGTTAGTTAGTTATAAATGATTTGTTTAACCAGACCTCTGAACTCTTTTAGGGTTCTTCTCGGGCTGGGAGATAAAGCAGTACGTTTTCTTTATATACATTAACTCCAGAAAGGCACTAAAACATTAAGAACCAAAACATGCGACACTGAAACTTCATGAATGAATTAAAGCTCTAGACACCAAATGGCACATTCACTGCATATATAATACGCGCAATGTCACACACATGCTGTCAAGGATACTGACACGAAATTGAAGACACGTTTGACAACTTACGTAAAATTGTTGATAGAACATTTTCTTACCAGTCAGCTTACGATGATTTATTCAAGTCTGTAAAAATCGCAGTAAGACCAAATTTGTTTAATTCAAGATATATATATATATATATATATATATATATATATATATATATATATATATATATATATATATATATATACAGTATATATATGTATAAATATATACATATATATATAAATATAAATATACATACACACATGCATATATATATTTATATGTATATATATATGTATACCTATATTTATATGTATGTATGCATATATTTTTCAAGAGTGTAGAACGCAATATCTCAACCCTGACAGCATCCACTGGACACCTTTGTTCTATCTGCACAATTCTCTGGATACTCCGTATTGTTCGAGCGCTCTAAAGGACTTCAAATATTCCATGGACAATGAATACTGCCTAAAAGGAAAACTCAGTAACGTGGAGTATACCAGATAAAATCAATTCGCGTTAAAAAATACAAAAATGCAGACTGCGTGTACGGGAGACCGTCAGTCACCGACCACCCCGATACTAACACCCATTATAAATAAGCTCGATATAAAAACAGCCCGTGAAGGTAAACCGGAGTTCGGATGCTGAATCATATTCGACAGCGTACCCGCTCCAAAGCGGCCCATTTCCACATCTGCTACCAAACCGGAATGTGGATCATTTTAATGGACGGTGCTGCTAGGTCTATCCCAAATCTTTCTAACTTCTGTTTACTTCATTTCCCCTACTACAGTTCTTATTCATGTTCAGTCTTACTCAGTGACTAAGCATGCGTACCCCGTAGTGAACTAACACCATTAAATATTCATATAACCCATTCCCTGATACATACAAACACACATACACGACGAAAATAATCTCTAAATACAGAACCTAAAACCTCTGGCCTTTTGTTACACAGTTTCCTCTTACACGACATGAGAATAATTTAAAACGAAAGCAAACTAGTGGCTAAGGGTATCAAATCAGCAACTTATACAATTTGTCTCAAGGCACGTGAGTGAAAGAAAATGCTTGGTAATGTACACCCAAGCTTCCGAAATAAAATAAATAAATAAATAGGCGCAAATGAAATGCACCTCTTATACTGCTGAGAAAAATAAAATAATACTCACCATTGTCTGAAGCGATAGCGCTGTATTATGATGACGTCATCGACACCAAACTGTAACCTGGTGAGAAAAAGATAGCTCAATAAGCAAAGAGCAAAGACGCAGCCATCAACAGGAAACAGAAAATTAGAGCAAAATTTCACTTTGGTGACCCATGGTATTATGAAAGAAATGATTGGCATTACGACAACAACACTCAAATGAAAGGTTCTCAACTGCTTGCTACGAAAGACACGTTATTATCCCGATAAGTATTGCCTCTCATTTTCCCCTTTAAGTACTTCTCTCCCACATTCCCCCAAGAGGCAGAGAGGGTTCTCACTACCTAAAGGTGCTGCTGTTCCCGTGTTTAATAAACTAAAAGTAGGGTTGAGGCACACTCAATCCGATAGTTGCGCAAATAACGTGCGCAGCTTATGCTTTGGCAACGCTAAAACCAATCGCTCAACTTATAAAATAATTTCTTTTGCCTGCCGGTATTTCCTATCTATTATTTTCGATTCATTTTTGCGTAATCAATTTTTTTGTCAACATATTACAACATGCAATTTGACATGGTTGACAATTTGTTCAAAATGTACATCTTAAGTTGGTCATTTATTTTAAGCGATGCACTCATTTAAAGAAAATGAAATTTCATCTATATATGGCAACGTTGCATTGTTTCAATGAACAGTCAGAAACGCCATCGTTCAAGGACCAATTATACGAATTGATCAAAATATGAATTAATGAGAGAGAGAGAGAGAGAGAGAGAGAGAGAGAGAGAGAGAGAGAGAGAGAGAGAGAGAAACAGCCTACTAATTTAAGTAACATCTAATCCGTCAGCAGATTTTGAGATCATAAAAAAATAAATATATACCTAAAATATATATAACCTACTATAAACCAAATTCTTTTGCATCAAAATCAAATATAAATCAGTAAAATCTACCGCAATTGTAAAAAGTCTGTACACTTCATGCCAGTCAAACGCTGCAACGAAGAAAAAGACAAAACAAGTAAAAAATGCGCCAAAGTTTCTTCGGCGCAATCGAGTTTACTGTACAGCCGCTACAGCGTATAATTAAGGCCACCGAAAATAGATCTGTCTTTCGATGGTCTCGGTATAATGCTGTATGAGCCGCGGCCCATGAAACTTGAACCAAGGCCCGGTGGTGGCATGTCCTATATCGTTGCCAGACGGACGATCATGGCTAACTTTAACCTTAAATAAATTAAAAACTACTATTCGATGATTGGAGGGTGGATGATCAACATACCAATTTGCAGCCCTCTAGCCTCAGTGGTTTTTAAGATCTGAGGGCGGACAGAAAAAAATGCGGACGGACGGACAAAGCCATCACAATAGTTTCCTTGTACAAAAAACTAAAACCACTATCATTGACGGGTCCTGCTTTCGTAATCAAGCAGAATGAAGTGAATACGGGAATTCTGGTTTCCAAAAATAACAAAATAATATTTTAATGAATTAAATACCTGCGAAAAGAAAAATTAGACTTGACGTTAATCGATTATGATTATATCTAGCGATCTGTAATTCAATAGTTCGGCTCCATAAGGTTGCCCCTTCCCACAAGTTTTTGGGTTACTTTCAAATTCAACAGATTGAATTCCTAATATCATAGTCATGTTCAGTGCAATTCTATAAGGTTTCGTAGGTCTTCAAAAAAGGCAATGACAACTCAAAATTAAAGCATAGTGTTATAAGCCTCAATAATTATTTATCTGTTCATATAGATACAGCATTTACACACAAAAAATCACATACATAAAAGTATGTACAACATGATAAGGAATAATGACATGACTGAAAGACGAAATTTCAAGTTCTTTAAAAATATAACTTAAGTCTATTCCTCCCTTCTGGTTAGAACTCACTCTCCTCCCGTCTTCTTTCGTTTTTATTCGCTCCTGAGACAGATAAAGGCTTTCAGCTGTCCAGTCCGTCGACCTCCACATGAAAAACTGCGAGGAAATGCAGCGAGTAACGCTTATTCAATATGAGAAAAGGTACATCCAGGGCCGTAACGTAAGACGTCTATGTATCAGTTACCAGACGCCACATTACTTTGAGCCAGATAGCGCAACGAGAGTAAAGGTCGGTTCAAGTGAAATTTGAGATCAACACTAACCTACCTCGGAAGAGGCCTATGTTCTGAATCTGACGGATGTCAGTATATTGTTCTCCAACATCCCAGATATGAAAGGATGGGACAAGACTGCACACTACATGTAAGGGCAAACAAACCTCCGCATTTCACTTCCAATAACGTGTAATTCCTATCTAGAACCTCATAGGGCGGGCACACACATCTAACTGCAAGTTTAAAAAAGTATAATGTGAAAAGCAATGAATGCTGCAATACTCTGTGTCATCAATACACTTTCCATTGTTTCTTATACACCTGATTATTAGCTGAAATTATTCATGTACACAATTATTATGAAACGAACAAAGTTCTTATGAAAAGTCAGATAATAATTACCAGCACCTGATGACAGTGCTAGACTAATTCAAGATATACTGTGCTGAAGCAGCCGATTAACTGATTTTAAAATGTAAGTTGGTGCCATAATTAACAGCGGTCATTGATGCCAGAAAGAACGGAAACACATATCACATTAACTTTACACTTTCACAATTTGAAGCCGCACCTATTACACGGAAAATTGGTAATCCATGAGAATTCTTCCCAGTTTAATATCAAGGCAATGGCCCATGAAGGCTTGTTCCATACGAATAGGGGTTTGTCTTCTGAATAATAATAATAATAATAATAATAATAATAATAATAATAATAATAATAATAATAATAATAATGAGTGAAAAAGTAACATAAAAAATCAAAAGTTATAAAAGCAAAAATAAAAAGAATAGCAGTACAACAGTAGTTAGCCCAAAACAATTATTCTCTCTCTCTCTCTCTCTCTCTAACATTTGTTTTGAAACTGAAAATCTGTCCTCTATCTGTCTGATGTATTTATTATAACACTGAACCTGTGCGCGTGCACGTACACGGACGTAAATGTGTGAGAGAGACACTTATTCCGAAACAAACGCCCTCAACAGGCTCTTTCAACCGAAGCGACCCAGAAGAGCAACCACACATACAATGTGTACCATGCTCCAAGAGAACTGACCACCTTCAAACACTCTCTTCTCCCCAACCCCTCCCCTGCTCCCTTTCCCCTCTCCCCATCACCTAATCAGTCTCAGATCCTTTTTCCCCCTCCCACTTCTCCCCTCCCCTCAAACAAGGGCGGAAGTATCTTGCCGAAATCGCAGGGTCGAAAACGAAGTCTGTTTGAATCACAATTATAAAAGGCTGCAGATCCGTAAGCTGCGATCTCAAGGGTATTTTTGTTGACTGTACGATTCATAGTTATTGATTCTTTTACTTTTTTTTTTTAATGAGCAGACTAACGTTGCCTTCACGGGACGTTGGTCAAATTTCAGAAGCACTGTTGCATGAGAATCTCTCTCTCTCTCTCTCTCTCTCTCTCTCTCTCTCTCTCTCTCTCTCTCTCTCTCTCTCTATATATATATATATATATATATATATATATATATATATATATATATATATATATATATATATGTGTGTGTGTGTGTGTGTGTGTGTGTGTGTGTGTGTGTGTTTGTGTATTGATGCAGAAAGTTCAACAAAAGTCAAAATTCTTGAAATAAAGTCAGCTCTTGCAAGAAACTGGAGTTTTAAATAAAAGCCCAAAGGTAAAACATTACGAATCTACCAAAAAAAGCGACTTCCTATAAAAACTACAATCATGTAAATAAACTCTACTGATAAGCTTTCGAATGTTCTACCTACTTACGTTTTTCTTCACTCTTATAATCTTCCCCTTTATTTCTTTCTAATTCTGTTCTTGATATCACAAAGATCATAGACAGATAAAACAAATCGTGTGCTTCGCATGAAAAATAAAAATACAATAAAAATATGCATTGCTTCTATCTTAATAAGATCAATGACCTAATCAATCAAGCAATAAAAAAGAGATCAGATTGATATTTACCCTAACAGTGCACAATACGACCTTGCGTAGTCTGGCACGTACCTGTCCAAGTTTACGCCCATAAAGAAAAAGGCCTCGGATGAAAATAGAGGAAAGTAGACCTTATTGCCCGGATGCATATGCACAGCTAACAGACAGCCGTTTACACAGACTTGCTCTACCACTCAACTACCTTTGACTGGTTTGCACGACCTTGATGTGTGATGTAGGTGGATAATAAGAGCACCACCAGCAGAAGCTGCATCAGCAGCATTAACGAAGTAAAAGTAGCGGTAGCAACTTCGACAGCATCGGTAAAAGCAGTATTAGCACCTGCAACATCAGCGCTTACAGCAGAAGCAACAGCCATGGTGACTGGCGTACAACATCGGTTCAGATCCAAAGACCTTTGAAACTCTTAAGACCTTGAGGGATAACGTCATAGGGGACGTGAGTTCGTCCTATCATACGATCTGTTAATGCATTTCATTCAGCTCCTCTCCAGCCCCTGTCTTTTGAATAATGTGCCTAGCTATCTTAAATGTATGAACAGATATATGTCGTCGACATCATTATATATTTACTATATGCAAATCCACCACTCACCATCTAGTAAACTGGCTCTGTATTTTTTTTAATAAACCTCGCACAAGAATTAGTTTAAAATTTAAATCCTTTAATCACATATTTAACAACGGAATTATAGCACCTGTCGCACGTCAAGACTGTTGCCACTTAAGGTTTATGGGATACATATAGTTATCCACTGCAATTCACATCTGAATCCTGATTTCTGATTCAAGTTTCTCAGCATTAATATTGAGGTGAAGTTGCTAGTCCCACCATCATGTAAGCTATGTTTCTGTAAATAATACTTATTTCTCTAATTCACAGATTATAACATTTCATCCTATGCATATAAAAGGAATAATTTATACATAAGGAAATAAGTGTTGATGTATAATCAAATTATCGGGAGAAGTCTTTGAGGAATTTTAAGGACAGTTTTTGGTTTCTATTCTAAAGTCTGCCCTTACGTAAAATCTATTATCCGAAAGCTTTACATGACTGATCTTTAATTTTTTTTATAGTTACAGTTCAATTTGGTAACCATGACTTCCAATAATCCTGACCTTTGCATAACCAGGCTGCCGAGAAATGACTTGTCACCTCCCCTGTAACAGGGCCAGGGGAATAAAATTTTTCTTGTCTTCCCTCCTATGAGTCTACCTTCAGGGATATTATAATACATACACAAATATACATATATACATACATACGTACATACATACATACATAAAGGAAGAGACCGACAGACATACAAAAAGACTGACTGTTAGAAAAACATGCTGAAACATTTTTTTTTTTTCGATAAGTCTATCATCACGTAAGCACAAAACATATCTCCAACGAGGCAAAAATGCCTAAAACGTAGCTTTTTACGCGACAAAATATGCTACACCGAACGAACTCAAGTCAAGTGGAATGCGGCAGAGTAAACACAATCGTAAGGTCGCAGCGGAATGCACCTACGCGATAAAACCTCGCAGTCTTGCAAGCAAATGTCTTTGCAAGCACTGAGGGTTGTACAACGCAGGCCAATACAACGATGTTGCACGCGCGCGCACTTTGCCAGCAATCAAGCACAA
Organism: Macrobrachium rosenbergii; assembly: GCF_040412425.1. Classification (NCBI taxonomy): domain Eukaryota; kingdom Metazoa; phylum Arthropoda; class Malacostraca; order Decapoda; family Palaemonidae; genus Macrobrachium; species Macrobrachium rosenbergii. The sequence continues at coordinate 31,235,956 of NC_089799.1, read as the reverse complement.
TCACGCCACAGGATACGATAGCTATTGCGCCTGCTTCAAACACAGTCGAAGTCGGTTCCGTCGTTTTGATGGGAAAGTCTTCTTAAAAGTGGTTTGGGAGACGGCGAGGAACCTGGCGTATTCTTTCCAGCTTTGCTTCACTTTCATTGCAATCGTTGGCTTTGTCGTTAGTGTCGCTTTTAACAGTAATAACCACAAATTTAATCATTACTGATTAGTAATTACTAGTAATTATACTTACTATTTTATCTCAAAACATGGCAATGCCTTACAACATAACCAAATACACACACACAAACACATACATACACAGAGATATATATACACACATACATACATATAAATGTATATATATGTATTTATATATATGTATATGCATACATGTATATATGTGCATGTATGTATATATATATATATATATATATATATATATATATATATATATATATATATATATAAAACTGTATACCTATGCATATACATATATATATATATATATATATAATATATATATATATATATATAAATATATATATATATATATATATATATATTTATATTTATATATATTCACATATATTAAGACACGAGTAACGTTTAATATCAGATTCACTATACTCTTGGAATAACTTACACCCAAGGGAAATAATACCTGACGAGAGCACCAGTCCCCGCCAGGTTTCCCAAAGCCACTGCATTCTGGGAAGCGGGTCTCCAATAACTTTCAACAAATAAGTTTGGATGAAGTAAACAGAAATCTTTCATCGTTGAGACTAAAATCATAAGTAAATAATAAAGAATGAACAACTTAAACAAGTAAATAAAAACAAAATGTGCCGAAGATTCATCGGCGCAATCGAGTTTTCTGTACAGCCGCTACAGCGTATAATCAAGGCCGACGATAATAGATCTATCTTTCGGTGGTCTCGGTATAATGCTGTATGAGCCGCAGCCCATGAAACTTTAACGAAGTCTTATATCGTTGCCAGACGCACGATCATGGCTAGCTTTAACCTTAAATAAGTTAAAAACTACTGAGACTAGAGGGCTGCAATTTGGTATGTTTGATGATTGGAGGGTGGATGATCAACACCAACTTGCAGCCCTCTAGCCTCAGTAGTTTTTAAGATCTGAGAGCGGACAGAAAAAGTGCGGACAGAAAAGTGTGCGGACGGACAGACAAAGCCGGCACAATAGTTTTCTTGTGAAGAAAACTAAAACTTGCCCTCTTTACAGTATTTTAGTATTTCAGTAGGAATAAACAGCGAAGTTAAATCCCTCGAAACTTTTATGACTTTCTTAACTTTCCTTCGTTGTTTCAAAAGTAGAGAAGCTTTCGTCTACACCGATTCGGCGTTACTAACGAAGCAACAGAAAGGAAATGTTGTTAAACAACAGCCAGATGTCAGAGGTTAGAACAGAGTAGAATAGAATATAGAATTTAGGCCAAAAGCCAAGCGTTGGGACCTATGAGATCATTCAGCGCTGAAAGGGAAACTGACAGTGAGAAGGTTTGGAAGATGTAACAGGAGGAAAACCTCGCAGTTGCACTTTGAAACAATTGTTAGAGAGGGTGGAAAGTCAGATGGAAGAAAGAGAATATGAACGGAGGTACATTAAAAGGAATGAACGAGGTTGCAGCTAGGGGCCGAAGGGATGCTGCAAAGACCCTTAAGTAATGCCTACAGTACACCACGTGAGATGCAATGACGGCACTACCCCACTACGGGGATCGTCACAGGTTGCTCAAGGAATGTGGACATTTTTCATCCGCAAAGACACATTACCAAAAGAATAAATTGGGAGACTTGAGGATCCAAGTCCTATCTTGCTGTCAATCAAAACGCATTTTACCGGCTTTAACTTGATAACTTTTACCTTACTTGGTAATCTTAGGGAAGTCATCGTTAACATATTTGTAAATGCCATTTAATATGTCAATAAACATGAGGCTTGCGTAAATAAATCAATCAAGATATAACGTGCATGTAATATAAACTTCGTGTCACAGGCCTTCAGTCCACAGGGGAAAGAGAGTCTGTGCCAAGTCACTATTGCATTATTGCATAAACGTATTTCTTGAGATGAAAGTACAAAATATCGTTAATAAAATGTACTTTCACATCGAGATGTGGTGACAAGGTAGTCTTCGCACACTAAAATACCTCCCAGTGCTCGGCTGCATGACAATTGTTCGTTGGGCAAAGGCGCCAGGGAGATGAGGATTCAAAATTAAAATGCATGCAAGGCCAGACAATTTATATTATGTTCAAGCAAATATTCTTTAATAAAAAAAATTATAATTATTATTTTAGTATGACAAGGTTGCGAAATAGTAACTAGACCTTTTGTGCATATGACGAAATTCTGTCGATTGTTTGATAAGGGACATCAACAAATTAAGTTTTTAAACTCTACGGTATTTGGAGCCACATTTTCATCTCACTGACACTTTTTTTTTTTTTTTTTTTTTTTTTCGAAATTTCGATTGGATCCCCCTTTCAGAGCAACAAACATTTCAAAGCCACAAAATCGCAATGTTCATTAAAAACCATATTTTTGTTGGTATTATTTGTAACAATAAACGTTTCCCCTCCAAAGATACCTAAGCCAAGTTACATAAATTCAGTATCATCTGAAAAACTGCTAACAACTTTTAAAAGAATTTTGCGTCAGCATATATATATATATATATATATATATATATATATATATATATATATATATATATATATATATATATATATATATATATATATATATATATAATAGTTTAGGAACATCAGAATGCCACTTTAAATCAGAGTCCTTCAGACACTTCATGCAAAAACAAGTTAATGCTAAAGACATCAATATCAATAATAATAGGTTTCTCCAAATGCGGCAAATGCCCAAGAAAAAACGACCAACCATAAAAACATTAAAACTACGATGCTTCAAGTAATCCTACTTCAGGTTTTAGCTAAGGTAACTACAAAACATAAATTGTCGGATCACTGGTGAGAAAAACAATTCACCAACACTCGTTCTCTGAATAAACTGCAAACTACTTTCAAACATTCTTTTACTTTTACAGCAACATTAACATTCAGCCACAGGAATAAAACTCCCTCGCGCCCACCCCCCGACCCTTCACCCGCAATATCCCCAGTACAATCACCCGCCACCCAACACCTTCTCCAGTCGCTGTCCAATCCTTGACCACAGCGCCTATTATTCCGCCGAGTCATGTCGAGAGTATGCCGTCTGGTCTTCATGGGTCTATTGACCTAAGTATTTCCTTTTTTTACCTCCGACATCTGAGTTGGACAGAGGTTATGTACTAACCCGTATTTGTCTCTGTTTCTCTGTGTCTGCTGTCCTCAACAGAATAAGAATAATCATGAGCGATTTCTGAGAAATCAGGTGGACGGGTGGGATGTGACCCGGGCAAGAGTTCGCTCGATTGTATTAAGATGGATCAGTCATCATTATTTCTTTTACGTAATTTTTTTTTTGCAGAAAAAGTAGGTACCTACTTTTTTCTGCAGTGGTCGATCATTTCGGATAATAATCTCTGGTTTTCGAAAGTGCAGGGAAGTTGAAGATGGTGTATATATTTTGAAATGTACCGATATCGATATTCACATTAACATTTTCATTTGAATTTACAATGCCTTTGATAATTAACAGCGTAATTTAAATTATATGTCTACAAATACGAACCAGTAGTTAGATTCAATGGCCCGACGATACTTATTGACGGAAGTGAAACTAAAGAGTCCCTAAACATTAAAAGTGATACCGGTGAGTGTCGGCGTACTGTCATATTGGACTTTACTACCTGAAAACACGAGATAGCAA
>NC_089799.1:31217113-31227113 GCF_040412425.1 Macrobrachium rosenbergii | reverse complement strand
GACGGTCATTTTGGATTAACGCACTCATAAGAATGGGTGTGAAAGCAAGAAAGAATATGCTGTATTTGAATATTTATCATTGATAATGAATGTATGAAACTACATACCAATGGGCATTTTGTACCCATCAGGTTGGGCAGGATCTTTCTGGATAAATAGAAAAAATTATAAAACTTGAAGAATAAATATAATTTTATATATATACATACTATATATATATATATATATATATATATATATATATATATATATATATATAATATATATATATATAAATATAATGTATGTGTGGAAGATAAAAGTATGTTGTACTTCTCAGAAACGTGAGGCAAGACCCAAAGTCAAAAACATGTTAAAAAGTATAGTGTATTAAAAATATATATTTACAAATACTTGGAGCTTTCATTCAACAACTGAGGACTTGTTCACTAAAAAAGAAAAAGGAAAATAAGTCAGCTGCGGTTGGACAAAAAATCTAAGCTTTTGTAAATACATATTTGCAATCCACTAGAACATTTATAACGCGTATTTCATTGTGGATCTTACTGCCTATATATATATATATATATATATATATATATATATATATATATATATATATATATATATATATATATATATATGTGTGTGTGTGTGTGTGTGTGTGTGTGTGTATACTGTATATACATAAAGCAAAAACACATATTACATATAGAAACAATGGATGAAAAAAATGACAAGCATATTCATGGAAAGAAAGCTACATAGCGGGAGACTGACAGAGGCGAAGGCTGACAGACAAAAGAATACAAAGCAACCCAACATCCTGCTATTAAAACTGCTCCTTCGTCCCAGACACTATACAAGACACCGTTAAAGCAGGAAATCGCAGAGGACAATAACACCAAAAGAGATTCCGCTTCGCTGCAATCACTGCCCATGGAAAACGCGTGAACCCAGTTCTCATTATTTACATATATTTATATATATACATATATATATATATATATATATATATATATATATATATATATATATATATACACACATATATATGCATATATATACTAACACACATATGTACATATATATATATATATATATATATATATATATTATATGTATGTATGTATGTATAAAATTATGTATATAAGTATATCTCGAAATAGGAGAATGTTAGAAGAGAGAGACGACGGTTACTTGTGTTAGATTAAGGTGGTCTTGCGTACGTACCGGCTTCGGTGACTGTCAAAACAAGAAACTTGCTTAAAATATATACGCGCACCATTCTGAAAATAAACAGCCAAAAGTAAAAAATATGAAATACGAAGATAATACACTACAAAATGAAATCAAGTATATACCACCCACAGAAAGGGATCAGCCAAAATAAAAAATACTGGATGTCCCAGCAGTTCAAAGAATAACCACGGAAAACAGAGAGTTCCCATAGCGTCAAGAAATAAAAAGGTAGAAACACCTTCCCACGCTTTTTTGCTAAAACTAAGAGGGCGGGGTTGCGCGGCAACATCGAGACCTTTTGCAAGGCGGAGGTAAAGAGACTTGACTTCGCATGGCAAGAAATGGCTATGGGCAGGTCATTATGACCCCCGAGTGGTAATCATAATCGTCACTAATGAGGGCAAAAGTCAAAGGTCTACCAGTTGCATAACGGGATAAGGTACGTGCAGATAAGACGGATAAAATCTGTCAACTTTTGACGTACTCTATGGATGTTAAAACCAAGTTTACAGATATACATTCACACACACACGCACATACAGGATTCCCTGGGTGAGGAATGCGTCCTATGTCAACAAAGCAAAACCTTCTTACACTGGAAACCTGCCAACCGGAACAAACTAAATAAACCTACCCGAATACCCTCACATATACCCAAATAACTAAGGTGCGAGAAGCGGGAGAGAAGGCTTCGGTTACAGAATCCACAATAACTTGTTGTTTTACGCTTGATTCTTGAATGGTAGTTATCACTTTATCACTGCTCTAATCTGTGAGGTAATATCACAAGAGATTTAAAGGCAAACTGCCCTAAAATAGGCAGGTGTGATGTCTCGGTTTAAAAGCTTTCGGGATTCAAATAATATTTCATTCAGTAAAAAAAAGAAAACAAATATATATATATATATATATATATATATATATATATATATATATATATATATATATATATATATATATATATATATATATATATATATATATATAGAGAGAGAGAGAGAGAGAGAGAGAGAGAGAGAGAGAGAGAGAGAGAGAGAGAGAGACTTGTATACATAATGTGTACGTGCATACTTTTATATGTAAACAATGATACGAGACATTTCTAATTATACCCATGAGATTCGCACGTTTAATACAAGTCTCAGTATTATTTATGAACATTTTAAGGTTTCTGACATACACAGACAAAAGACATATTATGAGAGAGAGAGAGAGAGAGAGAGAGAGAGAGAGAGAGAGAGAGAGAGAGAGAGAGAGAGAGAGAGAGAGAGAGAGAATTATTAAAACGAAAATTCTTTAATTCTGTCTTATCAATATTAACAAAAAGAATTTAGCCATCACTACAAGACCTGACTAGATGCAGTGGAAGTTTTTATTGATTTAAAATGACCGTTTACATGTACAAAATCGGTTACCAATTTTTAGTAGCGAATTCCTAAAAATTGAATTAAACTACTGTGTATTGTTCTATTTTCCCCTTATTTTACAAGGGTAAGTAAATTTGTGCGGGAAAATTATTTGTAAATCTAATTTTCCCATAAATCAAGTTCCTCTTCTCGGCAATTCTTCACTTATTTATCAGCATCTAAATTGATTTGATTACGGACATACAAATACATAAGCATGTGTGATTCCGAGTATGTTTGAGAGAGAGAGAGAGAGAGAGAGAGAGAGAGAGAGAGAGAGAGAGAGAGAGAGAGAGAGAGAGAGAGAGAGCCGACAAAAATAATTACGGCCTTCAAGTAAGTCGGGGTGTAATGCTAAGCCTATATAAGCGATGGTTCCCCTTTCTTAGCCACTATAGGCCTACCTGTCACCACTCCAATAAAAGGCCTCTAGGCCTCCGGGGGCGGCAAACACCGAGCCCCATCCTCAGCCATCATCAATCACTGATAAAAGGGAAAGATCGCCTCAGAAATATCCTCTCACTGAGACCTATCAAAGAAAACACGCGAGTCTCCCTTCCAGCAGAATCAGGTCTTATTGTAATTGAAAATTATCTTTCATCATCCTTTTCCGTAATGAATACCACGCTCATTTTCCTTAGCTGGTGTTCTGCATAAAAACGAATAACCTGCTTTATGACTAGAATTGATTAATAAGATGCTAGCACACACACACACACATACACACGCGCATATATATATATGACATTTACTATTAACCTCATGTATTTAAAATCCCTTCTGGTAACAAATTTGCATATTATCTAATATACAAATCTATACAAATAATTCTATGCCTCGCATTTGCCATTACAAATACCTTTGTTCCCCCCCACTCTGTTTTAATCCATCAAACGAGGATATCAAACCCACCATTAAAATCAAACTACAACTTGATTTGAAAAATAGCACTCAGCATCCACACATCAGTGGTCATGACACCGGAATTAAGAAACGTCACCCAATCAAGCGCTCTATCCCCGTCTCAGAAGAGCCCCAAAGGAGGAGCGACGTAACGCAGCCTACATTTTAAAAGGGGGTCGAACCTTTTCAAGTCACTGATAACATCTCCCATGGGCTCTCCAAGGACACTGCTTCGTGCCTCCGTAATTACAATCCGAACCTTTCTACCGCTGGGGGTCGATTTTTAATCCCTGGATGACACACACGACATCTCGCCCTCCACCAACGGTTACTTTATTATTATTATTATTATTATTATTATTATTATTATTATTATTATTATAACTGGCAGTCACGTGATACCTGTCCTGTTTTTTAATATTAGCCCATAAAGACCTCTTAACTTCTGAATTTCCCTTATACGTCTTACGAGACTTCACTTGCGTGGGTCTGAATTCCCCCTGGAGAAGTGGGCGTCTCCATAAACGTATGAAGAAATCTAACAGTTATGAGGCCTCTGTGGTTTCATCTCATTATTACCATTATTTCCCAAAGTACACAAAATTGCCCATTTTCATTACCATTCAGCATTATTATTATTATATTATTTATTATTATGAATGACACACAAGGGATATCAAGTATTAACCAGAGTAATAGTTACCGAAGGTATGGCGTTTTCTACCTGGAAAGCAAACGCTAATCCAAACGTCCGTTTATAAGCATTTTCAGAGGCGTGCTCACACAAGGGAAAATAAATTACACTTACCGAACACGCATACGTAAGCGTGTATGTAAAGAGTGATACACGTATTTGTAATTCCATTAAAACTTTATTCTATAAGAATGACAATCATGGTTAACTACGCAGGAACCGAGGAGCATACTTAAATACACACGAGAGAGAGAGAGAGAGAGAGAGAGAGAGAGAGAGAGAGAGAGAGAGAGAGAGAGAGAGAGAGAGAGAGATTGTTTATATACAGCCTGTGTATTGTAACTGAATCCAAAATATTAATCCATGTCATCCTTATGAAAAACTGTTTGATTTGAGAGGCCTTCTGCAAGTTAGGTTAGAAAATTTTGAGAAATAATTTTCCAGGACACATGAGCCGTTGGAACACTAGGCCTAACTCACACAGTTTTCCTCTCACGTATCAAACGGGTCTGAAAACTTACCAAAATGAAAATATACAGTACAGAACGGATGAAAAAATTGCTGATACAACATCTGTCGTTATAGATTTCATGGTAAGTCTCTCATATAAAGCACATATATATACATATATATGTATTACTAAAAGGACCTCATTCAAACTGGATGGTATCTAATGGAGTTTTTATTAAAAAAAAGTTACAAGCTTTCTTGGACAAACAGTCCACATTATCAAGTATCCGTACAATGAATGAGGTCCTTTTGGTAATTCTACTAATGCACAGAACAATTGTGTATGTGATAAAGTTACACACACACACACACACACATTATATATATATATATATATATATATATATATATATATATATATATATATATATATATATATAATATATATATTACTAAGAGGACCTCATTCAAACTGGATGGTATCTAATGGAGTATTTATTCACATAAGTTACAAGCTTTCTTGGACAAACAGTCCTCATTATCAAGGATCCGTACAATCTGTACGGATGCTTGATAATGAGGACTGTTTGCCCAAGAAAGCTTGTAACTTTTTCTGAATAAAATACTCCATTAGATACCATCCAGTTTGAATGAGGTCCTCTTAGTAATTCTACTAATGCACAGAACAATTGTGTATGTGATAAAGTTAATATAAATATATATATATATATGTGTATATATATACATATATAAAGATAGATAGATAGATACAGATATTTTTTGATAGGCGGAGTGCCATAACGATTATGGGAACCAGAAACACAAAGGCGATCCCGGAGAATGCTAGTATGTGGAAACAATAATCTGAAGATTTCGATGTCCTAATAATAAATGTGAAAATAAATGTGAAGTATTGACCTGGCGAGTGTCGAAAGACCACCTGAAAGCAGATGGAGCTCCCTCCATTACCCGAATTAGCAGCGGATAACAAAGAAATTGCAGAGAGAGAGAGAGAGAGAGAGAGAGAGAGAGAGAGAGAGAGAGAGAAGGATCTTTGATTACACAACTGCCGTTCGTTCACCCCTGCAAAGAAAGGTGACAATGTAAAAGGAACTGCAATTATATGGAACATAAGAAAAAGGGACAAAAACAAAGGAGCCAGTATAAAACGTCTTTACCTGTGATAATGAAAAACTAAATACATCATGACAAAGACTCATTTTTCTTACATATTTTTAGCTTTTCGAACTGCCAGTTCACAGAGACATGTTCGAAGCACCCTGGGCACGTAACTCTTGGTGAAAGTGAAAGGTTACATTACGTTTTCGTCGAAGAAATTCGAAGAAGTGGTTGGAAAAACTATTCCTACAATTTTTGCTGATTTAAACGCACTCTTAAGGGGCACTGTAATTGAATAAGTTATGAGATCTGGTTCCTTTATGGTTTCAAAACCGCTTTAGACGGTGAAAGGAAACGGAATATCCGAATAAGAGGGAGAACGAGACGAAAGTGCAAGAGGTCTGAGGGGCTGAATTCTCGGCAAATGCTTGATTCCTTGATGTATGTCGAAGTCCTTCGTAAAGAGCAAGACTGCAGGCAGGACAGGAAAACCTCAAATACAATTTAAACCGAGAAAATACCTTATCTACCCAACAATAAAAAGAAAAAAACATGCACAGCGACTAGATAAAACTCTAGAAGCTACTTTACATGGGGAAGGAGTAGTGACATAAACAGGAAGGTTAGCTAATGCAGACTTTATTTTCTGGGCTCCTCGAATACCTCAGATGTGTCAAAAAATAGCTCCTCGAATTCCTGCTGTAAAGGAAGGACACCGAACATAGTAGGACAAAAAGGATGGTTGCAGTCGATCTCCTCATGCCAAGGTCGTACCATTGGATGGTTAGTTGACTGGTTTAGATGAGAGCAAATAAGAGGCCTGATGTGGACCTCTGGTTTCAGTTCGTAAGTGAAACCATCATACAAGTAATCTGAAAGATAAATTGAATTCAAAGCGTTTACGAACGTACGCTCGGTAAATTTGTAGATACTTTCCTAACAGCAGAGGTAATGTATACGATCGTAGCTCAAAAGAGTCAGTAAGGAAGAGAGAGAGAGAGAGAGAGAGAGAGAGAGAGAGAGAGAGAGAGAGAGAGAGAGAGAGAGCATTTTTTTTTGAGAGAGAGACAGGGAGAGGAGGGGGGTGCATATTAAAACTGTAAGCTTCCACGCCAATACCAATGGAGTGAAGGCAATAACAGTCAATTTAGAAAATCTTTCAGGAACTCCATTTAACCTTACGAGCATGTTCAAATGATGCCACATCACAGCAGAAATAATAATGCTTGTCAAACAAAAATCATATTCCTCCAAACTGGCATTTTACCATTATCGTTTTTCCTAATCACACGTGTATATCTTAACACCATATAATCCTTCTAGATAAGGAAAAAATGTGATATCATCGCGCCTCTACAAAATCATCCGTGGACAACATTCAAAAAGAGCGTCTAGGTACCTTGAATCTAAGGACGTTTTCAGCTTGAAATCCAAAATGAAGGTCACGGCACCAGTGTGGCAACACTGTGACGTCAACGGTTGCCAAACCTCACCGACCTGATCTTGTGAGTGACGGAATCGGAGACGTGGAGATTAGCTTTACTTAGAAATTAAAAACACTTTTCATTTCTTTTACTTTTAGATTTGAACTGAATTCGTGTATTACCTAAGGCTTTTAGGTAAAAACATGAAATAAAAAAAAAGTAATACGAAAATCAAGAAAAATAATAATTACGAGCGTGAAATGTAAAACTAACACAAGAAAAGCCTATCCAAAAAGGAAAACATTAAATGGCTGATTAGAAAACTAATAACTACGAGCGTGAAATGTAAAACTAACACATGAAAAACCTATGCAAATAGAAAAACATTAAATGGCTGATTCGTATCAGAACTTAAAAGTTCCTTATTTTTTTGCGAGGCCTCTGAAAATGAACATGATGAAATCATTTGACCTCTTCGTTTCCTTTTAGGTTAAAACTAACGCGACCATAATATGTTTTGACGAAGAAATGAAAAACAAATGGTAATCCTTGCGCTACACCTCAAGCAAGGTCAAGGTTGCAGTTAATAATGAGGAAATCTACACTGACAATTATTCCAAGTTTTCCGGAAGACAGCCACACCTGACACGTATGTTCATCTTTATTAATTCAATAAGATTTATGTTGCATTGTTTCCAATCTGGGTGCAATAAAAGGCAAGATAATGGTCTAAAATGTTCTCTGCTTTTACACAGCGAAATTGTAATAATACAACAAAACAACCGCGTTGATGATGATGATGATGATGATGAGGCACTAGTGGATCCAGGGGGAGGGGGTCACCTGGGCACGTGACCCCCCATGAAAAATAATGACAAAATAATAATATTGAAGGTTTGGATAATAATAACATAAGTGAGAAATATAAAAATGGAAAGAAATAAAAAATCTATTATATAAATAATAAAATTTTGAGAAGAAAAATATTAATAACAATAATAATAATGATAACAATAATCTTAATGATGATAAAAATGGATTCGGTATTTCCTGATAGAACAGGCGATTGCTGTCCATTTCATATTTTCTACTTAAATACGGAATGATATGCTAAAGAAAATATATTATACTATGACACGACAGAAAATATATATATATATATATATATATATATATATATATATATATATATATATATATATTTATATATAATGTATATAGATATACAGTATATGTGTGTATGTGTGTGTGTATAATATGAAAATTGGTGGCCCCCCAAAAAATTTTTCTGGATCCGCTAGTGTGATGAGGCGAATCTTAATAATACTTCAGTTAATGCCGTTATCGCTGGAAGCTTCCGAGAACTTTAGTAAATAACAGTAGTAGCAGAAGTAGCTGCAGTAGTAGTAGTAGTAGTAGTAGTAGTAGTAGTAGTAGTAGTAGTAGTAGTAGTAGTACACCAAGCTAAATCGAAGGTGTAAAACGATCATAAATACCACAAAGAAAAATTTCTTTACACCATACTATCGTTAAAGAACAATCTTAGAGATACTGTTCTAACAGAACAATCTGCCTACAAGAAAAGCTGCGCAATTATTGAAAAACCACCTACGATCAAGAAAGAAATACAACAGTATTTGGTGGTCTGTGATTAAAAAAAAAAATCATTCATACATTTGTTTATGAACTCATATGCATTCCGGCGATGATAACAGTCCAGCGTCGCGATAACACAAACACGTATACACGAGGATGTCTTTATTTATAAGCAAATATTTAAGTTTTCATTTAATTATTTATTTTATTCAGGCACATACATCTCTCACTGCGCAGATTTCACTGTGTTGGTGCTACGTAACCATGTTAGATGTGATACTTCTTAGGCTTCATGCTAAGATAGAAAGCAGGCAATTACAGCTGGCAAAGTATTGTGACACTACGGCACAAAAATACAAAGAAATGCACAGATAAAAAATACAAAAGACCACATATGTAACAGAAGCGCACAAGTCAGTACGTTAAAAATACTCATATCCTGATTCACGAATATGCCTTCCTCAACGTAGTCCCAGGATAACAGGGTTAACTGGGTCATTCCAGTTTGCACGAAACACGAACAAGAACAATAATGCTGACGATTCTAAAAACAGTAATTACAACAACACAGATAATAACAATTGAAGTATACCTTAACAGACCACTGACCTGATTAAGGGCTAATACTTATTTTAATAATTGGTTAAGCAACGGGACCTACAGCTTATTGTGGAATCCGAACCAAGCGAGAAATGAATTTCTATCACCAGAAATAAATTCCTCTATATAATAATAATAATAATAATAATAATAATAAGAAGAAGAAGAAGAAGAAGAAAGAAGAAGAAGAAGAAGAAGAAGAAGAAGAAGAAGAACGAATACAAAGGTGGTACTCATAAGCTATAACTCCATAAAACAAAATGGTTCACATCACATGTTTGTGGAAAAGAACTGAAAAAACAACTCATTACACCAGTATATCGATACACTAATGTGTCAACACACTCAACGCACCCAATCAAGAACCTAAACGACAATTCTTGAATAATAAGTCTCGGATGACTGGATGAAAGTCAAAACTAAAATGTAACCCATGATTCGTTACTCGAGATTTAATGAAAGATACGCCATGAAGGCTAAGAAATATCTTATCCAACAAGGTTACTTAACACCAACATAGTGAAATCTGTATCTGAATAAAATAGGGCATTAAATAAAAACATAAATATTTCCTTATAAGTAGAGAT
>NC_089799.1:31194613-31214613 GCF_040412425.1 Macrobrachium rosenbergii | reverse complement strand
GTAGTACATAGTGTCAAAAAGACCACGATACCTACTGTCTAACAGCCCTCGAGAAGAATGCGCAAGTAGTACATAGTGTCAAAAAGACCACGATATCTACAGTCTAACAGCCCTTGAGAAGGATGCACAGTTAGAACATAGTGTCAAAAAAGCCACGATGCCTACAGTCTAACAGCCCTTGAGAAGAATGCACAGGAAGTAAATAGTGTCAAAAAGGCCACGATACCTCCAGTCAATAACAGCCCATGAGAAGAATGCACAAGACATTTAGAAAGTCTGACGTTTTGCAAGTAGAAGTCATCTATCCCCTAAGCTTCGTTCCAATTGTCTAAGCAATGACGGTTGGGATACGACGATAAAGTGCTTGGCATTCACCGATGGTTAGTCGTTTCTTTAATAATCAGGGCCAAGGTGAATCAAGTCACCTACTGAATGAATTGCGGAACTTTATTTTATTTGCCAAAAATGGAGACTGAGATACCTCGACCTGAGAGAGGACAGAAAGCTGCACCTTCCCAGATATGCGAACAGCATTCACTCTAAAAAATCTTTTTGCAACGGAATATATTGTTCATTATTCAATCATACTTTCATCTTCTCTTAACTTTGTTTTTGCATATGGTTTTACAGCAAGCAAAGCGACGACACAAACAACAAACTTAATAATAATAACATAAAAATATTATCTATCATGTAATTCTACAGAGTTCTGAGTTAAACTTAGCTAGGCATATAATGACGGTATGGTTTCAGGAGACCCACAATTTTAGCAGACGTCTAAAACTGATCTAAATATAATAAAGCATATTAACATTATCACAAGAAAAGTTTATTCACTCTATATATATATATATATATATATATATATATATATATATATATATATATATATATATATATATATATATATATATATATAGAGAGAGAGAGAGAGAGAGAGAGAGAGAGAGAGAGAGAGAGAGAGAGAGAGAGAGAGAGAGAGAGAGAGAACGCACGAGCCCTCAGTCACAATTTAGTCACAGAAAATGTGTTTATGGTAAGAAAATGATGCCACAGAAAATGTGTTTATGGCTTCCTCTGATATTGATGCCGATATAGGGCGGTATAGGTATAATATACGATATATATATATATATATATATATATATATATATATATATATATATATATATATATATATATATATATATATAAAACACCTGCAATGTGAGGACGCACTAATTCAATACCATCTTCAGAAAACTGCCCATCAAAATACTTCTTCACTTCATACCTTTTTTGAGTTCGTCCTCCGATCTCAAGAAGTTTATCCGTTAATGAATTTTTCTTCGCTTCTTCATATGACAAAGAACTCTTTCTGAAAATAGCCTTTCCGGAGTTACCGATCGACAGAAGGATTTAAAAAAAAAAAACAACCTCATCCGAGGTCTTTTTATACAGCCTGAGTAAATTTAAATCTGCGTCCCCACACTCGGGGCCTTCGACACCTACGGAAGCGTCCCATCAAATCAAGGGGAAGGGAAACCCTTAAGATATAAATCCCGGATGTGGCCGGGGATGTTCCCAGCACATCCTCACGTCTTTCCATCCTTCCCCTAAGTGCCTCGCTGCATTAGACGCCACAAAAGATGTCGTCTAAGTTGGTTTAAAATGATTTAAAATGTCTCGTTGCGAGAGAGCATAAGAGAGAGAAAGCGCTCATTACAACAGCCCTCCTACAACTGACTATATATGTATATATATATATATATATATATATATATATATATATATATATATATATATATATATATATATATATATATACATATATATAATATATATATATACATACGGTATATAATATATATATATATATATATATATATATATATATATATAATGTGTACCTGTGTGCGCGCACACATGCGTTTGTATGTACGTATGTATGTACTGTATGTATATGAGCCAAATAGATTGAGGAACACGCCTAAGCGTTTGCTTCCTCGTCTGGGGATAGTACCTGGAGCCCTTTGCCTGCGAGATAACCACGTCATTAAGCCAAGACAACTTAGAGAGAGAGAGAGAGAGAGAGAGAGAGAGGTTACATAACATGACAGTAAAATAAACACATTTCATAACAAACAAATCAAATCCTCGGTTAAAGCCAGAAATCTTCCTACCATCCTTAAAACAGCGCGAGAGTATATTTCAATTCGCCTTTCAGTACGATGTCCGCAAGAGATCCAATACACGAATAAAAGTATGATTCCGTCAGCAACTACTATAATGGATCATGTACCATAACTTTCTTCCTTACCTAGTAAATTCTACACGTCTGTTATAGGTGGCTTAAAATCGTGTGGCTTCCCAAATGTGCAAACCTATCCATCCAAGTCTTACATTAGTGTCTCGTTTCACCGATACGGAAACCATAGGAAGTACAGGCGGCTTTTATGCAATCCATTTGTTTGTAGTGTTTCTCTCGCTCGCTCGCTCGCTCTCTCTCTCTCTCTCTCTCTCTCTCTCTCTCTCTCTCTCTCTCTCTCTCTCTCTCTCTCGTGTAAGATATTTCATCATACAAGTCTGCAACTTATTACAATATCTCTCTTTCTCGAGTAAGAGTTTCATAATCCATGCTTGTGATTTCTTTCAAGTATAACCTCAACGTCTATTTCTCTCCCTTATTCATTTACATAAAATACTCCATGCAAGCTCATAACTCACTCTCTCTCTCTCTCTCTCTCATCGTCATGAGCAGAGCTTCGGGTCACTTAAAAATCTTGTAAGTGAAGTGGATAGGCAATTTTTCTCTCGATGCCGACCAGGATCTTGTTAAGGGTGATGGCGAGATGAGAGGATAAGATCTCAACCAAACTTCGTTGTTCTTGTTACGAAAAGTTCCGTCCGAAATAAATGTCCAGAAGGTCAAAGACAGACAGAAAAGAACACAACGTAAACATATAATCGCAAAGCAAAAGACTATAACGCATTTAGTAGCAGTAGTAATAGTTTTGGCACCAATACTTGGGGAGGATTCATCATGCCAGTATTTGTGCCGTTACACAAGTCTGGTGGGTCAACTAGAGTGCGCTTTTGACCACTTTACCAATCTTCTTAAACCGAAGGGTATGTCAGAGTCATTGTACCCCTTGAGTTGTTGGGTTCCCAAGACAAGAGCTGACCCCGGAAAGAGCGTTTTCTCATTATCAATCACCTATTTACCACTTGTACTTGTAACGTTAATATCCTCTTTTTTCCTTTTTTTTATGAGGGGTTCAATTCTGCGAAAGTTTGTCAGTCACGCAGACTGAAGACTGTTCCTTAAGAGCAGGTTCAAATTATAATTAAACATACAGCAAAAATCCTTCATAACGTGAATATTCAATGGAGAAATAAAAATTTTCAAACGCTTACTTGCAGCAAACCACGACAGTTAGAATAAATACTGTACAAAATCCATTTTCAATCAACTGTATAATTCATATATGAGGAAAAAGAACGAAAGAATGACAGCTGATTGTAACAATCATCAAACAAATATCAATGCGTATAGCTAATAACAAGTAACAGTTAACAATGATGTATCAATCATTAACTAACGATAAAGATTATAATAAATAAAACAAATATTTAAGAAAATATCTATAACATTTCAAAAAGAAAACAAAAGCGTAAACACACACACACACACACACACACACACACACACACATATATATATATATATATATATATATATATATATATATATATATATATATATATATATATATATATATACATATATATAAATGCATGTCTTTTTCTGTAATCCAACAGTAAACTATGAACATACAAAGGCCCATAAAAACTCTGTTTACACGTTGCAACCATATATTTCGGACAGAGAAGAAATGTCCGAAATATATAGTTGCAACGTGTAAACAGAGTTTTTATGGGCCTTTTTATCTTCATATATATATACAAATGTGTGTGTATATATATATATATATATATATATATATATATATATATATATATATATATATATATATGTATATGTGTGTATATGTGTGTGTGTGTGTGTGTATGAATGTGTGTGCGCGCGTGTATGTGCACGCGCAGGCGCGTTGTGTTTGTTGACTTCTTAACCTTCATCTGTGCGAGTACTAGTTCCCATAATTTCTTTTCCACGCTTAAGTTTTTGCTCTTATTGCCATCTTAATTTTCATCAACTCACAACTTTTCTCTCACACTTTCGCCTCGATTTCCTTATTCATCCTCCAGTGTACTTTTGGATGATTCTCTTTTACATCTGGATCCTTTGGGTGATTCTCTCTTACATCAGGATCCTTTGGATGATTCTCTCTTACATCAGAATCCTTTGGATGATTCTCTCTTCCATCAGGATCCTTTGGATGATTCTCTCTTACATCAGGACCCTTTGGATGATTCTCTCTTACATCAGGACCCTTTGGATGATTTTCTCTTACATCAGGACCCTTTGGATGATTCTCTCTTACATCAGGACCCTTTGGATGATTCTCTCTTACATCAGGGATCCTTTGGATGATTCTCTCTTACATTAGGATCCTTTGGTTGATTCTCTCTTACATCAGGATCCTTTGGATGATTCTCTCTTACATCAGGGATCCTTTGGATGATTCTCTTACATTAGGATCCTTTGGTTGATTCTCTCTTACATCAGGATCCTTTGGGTGATTCTCTCTTACATCAGGATCCTTTGGATGATTCTCTCTTACATCAGGACCCTTTGGATGATTCTCTCTTACATCAGGACCCTTTGGATGATTCTCTCTTACATCAGGACCCTTTGGATGATTCTCTCTTGCATCAGGACTCTTTGGATGATTCTCTCTTACATCAGGGATCCTTTGGATGATTCTCTCTTACATTAGGATCCTTTGGTTGATTCTCTCTTTCATCAGGACCCTTTGGTTGATTCTCTCTTATATCAGGATCCTTTGGACGATTCTCTCTTACATCAGGATCCTTTGGTTGATTCTCTCTTCCATCAGGATCCTGCACTTCAAACATAGTCTCCTTTTTCCTGGATAATAAACATCTTTTTTCTATGGCAACAAGCATTCATTTCTATGTCCTTTCCTTATACAGCCGCCTCCCTCCTGCCCATTTCACGCCATCCTCATGACACTGCTTACTCCTCATTTCCTTTAGCTCTAGCCATCTCATCCGTCTTCCCCCTTTCATCCTAAATTACCCACTCTCTAAATTCTTTTGCCGTAAGTTTTTTTTTTTTTTTTCATGGTTTCATTCTGAAGTCTTCCTCTTCAAAAAGACTTTCCTTCTGTATTTCACTTTCGTTTCCATCAGATAAAACCCCAGCGATTTCTCTCCTATCCACTGCTTGCCTCTGCTTAACTCTTCCAATAAATTCTCCTCCCTTCATATTCTGTTTCATCGTTGGCTTTACTAAACAAAAAACAAAACAAAACTGGATAGATATTCAAGAAACCAAAATGCAGGACCGTGTAAACGGTGTGAAGATATCTAAAATTGCCCAAGAGTTGATGAACGTAGATGGTAAGTTAAGTGTACCTTAGTTTTACCAGACCACTGAGCTGATTAACAGCTCTCTCCTAGAAGATATCTAAAATTGAACCAAAAGTTGATGAATGTCAGATGGGAAAAGACTCTCCCAACGAAGAGAAGAGAGAGCAAGGGAGAGAGAGAGAGAGAGAGAGAGAGAGAGAGAGAGAGAGAGAGAGAAAGGTCTGGATGCTGAGCGAGTGGAAGGGCCTAAAGTAAATTTGGGAATGTTTGTGAAAATTATTGCTGTGGATATGACGAGCCAATTAAAAAGTGAAAGACTGGGAAGTCAGATGATGTGGTTTGGTGGTGATGGTGTAATTTTGAGGCTTATTACGATGTGTGTTTGCAAGAGGGAAAAGGTTCCCAAGGAACGGGTGAATAATAATTGCTACCTTCTATAAAGGAAAAGGCGATAGAAGTGAGTGTAAAGAATTACTGGAGCGCAACATCTCTTCGTATACCTGGGTAAATACAACAGAGGGATTGACAGGGGAAGAACAGCTTGGGTTTGCCACAAGAAGAGGGACTGTACATCAAGTACTTGTTACGAAACTGGCAGGTGGCAGGTTTGACAGTGAGGAGGAAACACTGCATGCAACGGTCGTGTACCCAGAGAAAGCTTATAAGAGTGATAAAGACGCAATGTAGAGGGATGCGCGGATGTATGGTGTGGAGGTTGTCTCAGCGATTAAGTGTTTTTGTGACCAGAGCAATGCATTAAATTAAGGTCGCCTTTACGAGACGCAGTAAATGCTGCAGTAGTAATACCAACGACAACAAAAACGAAAATAACAATAACAATCAAAAAGAGCCTAATTGCAACAAGCAACCTTCCAATTTACCAACCGGAAGGTAGTTAATAATATAATGGTTTCGGAAGAGGTCAGACCTTCGTTTTCTTTTGGCATGTCAGTGAGAGAGAGAGAGAGAGAGAGAGAGAGAGAGAGAGAGAGAGAGAGAGAGAGAGAGAGAGAAACAAACGTTCAAAGAAACAATCACACTCGGCAGTAGAAGTTTCCTTTGAGGAAGCTTCTAAAACACGTAATTGCCATACAACTTTCACCTGATTATTTGCTGTCGTTTTTATTCGTCATTCAGAGATAACCCTCTTTATTTGTATTTAAGAATAAAAATCCATAATTATATCTTTCTTACACTACGTTACTTATTGTTCGACCATTTCGGGATTAAGTGACTGCTGCTATCAAATTTCCACTTATCATTTACATGATTTTTTTTTATCATATTCTCAATTTTCGTCACCAACGTTTTCTGGCTAAATATGTCAGTCTTGTTTTGAAAACTTTATACAAACAATTGTTTCTAAATCCTTTTTGGCTCTGCTTTAAGAAAACAATCGCAGATTACCACTGCTTTTTTTTTTTATGTTTAAACTCTGATTCAGAACTGCATTATTCTTATTCTACAAATTCTAGGGTTTCACCAGCATTGCTATTCTCGATGATCTACGGATGCATCATCATCTAATGTGTTTTATGTTCTAAAATTGCAACGGCTTCGTCATCGTTTTTTTCGCCAATAACTCCACCGATCTCATCACTTCGACTGTTTACACTTCACATTTACCTATATCATCAACCAGAGCTCGTCTCGCACACCACCCACACAATCATCAATAACTACATCACAGATTCCGACACGATCATCACGGATAACTTGTATCCTACATCGACTCCGTCCGTTCTCATCATTCTCTTCCTCTTCCTTCTTTGGTCGCCGTGAATGAGATCCTCCGCCGATGATGGGTAAACAAAGCTACAAGGGGATGATGGGACGAGGTCGTGGCACAGAGGAGAGGCTCCTTCAGAGAGAATGACAACCAGTTTAACAGGACGAGGCGGGGTGGCTTATAACTGCCAATCCCATCGGTTATACGTGTAATGAACGTTATCATCCAAATGAAGCACCTCGTACTAAGTGTCTCACAATTACTGTGTGTTATCGAGTCGTACGTTCTCATCACGTACGAGGTAACTTTATTCTTTTTTTCTCTCTCTCTTTGCGTCTTTACAATTTTTTTTCCTACAGTTGAACTATAAGTCATTTTCAGAAGTAACGAAAAATATAGAAAACAAATAAACCGATGCTTTTTGTTGATTAATTGGATGACACAAAGTTCCTATATAACGTAGGAAATCAAACATATATGGGTCGATTTTCAGACGAGCAAAGCACTAAAACAAATCCGTTTTAGTTGCATATTATTTAATTTTATCTAGATTTTTTTTGTAAATTACAAAAGAAAAATGCACAAGAACGGAAATGACTTTCTTCACAGTTCCACATTAGAGTAATCTGTGTATTAACAAAGGGCAACGTCAGCAAACAAAAGGAATATATACAAAAAGCACCTACAAAACCTGGTTGCAAAGACAAAGAACAAAGCATTAAAACTCGTACACGAAGACAATATAATTAATTAGGACCTCCTTACGTACATTATGCACGCGAAATCCGTGTCGGTATGTTCCTTGTTAAACATACGCAAAAAAAAAAAGCTTGCAATTAGTAGCAAGAACAATCTCCTACACGCAACAAGAACATGACAAGAACGCCATCACGGAAGAGCCAAGTCCAAAAAATCGATTTAAGAATAATGAACACAATTCGTTTTTCCTGATAAAAAAAAAAATGAAATAATAATTATATACAATAACATAATATGTTAAACGGAATAAAATCATCCGTCGAATCACCTACGCTTTATTATCAGAAGCAGCCAATGAAAATGGAAAAAAATCTTACTACGATATAAAAAAAAATTAAGCAAAAACCTTGAAACTCGTACTGATAAAGTTCAAGTGTTACGGAAAGTAAATGAAAACAGCAACACAATGCCAATTTAAGCAGTTAAACATAGCTCGGCATGCGTCAATCTAAGCCCGTGTTTTTACCATTAGAAAAGAAATTATCTTTTGCTTACCTGAATGGTCCCGCCATCATGCCATTATCAAACCTGTAATCAGTCCAATTTCTCAGTTATTAAAGAAATCTCTCCTCCGCCATCTTTTTCGTCCCTGTATTCACGCACTGATAAACCAACGAATGTTGACGTTTCAGAGGAAATAGAACAACCCGTTATTACATCAAAAAACCCATTCGAGAGTGAAACTCGCCACTGATGAGAGGGATTCCGGTGGAACGGATGGCTTCTGGCGCAGCATCAATAGATCGTTGCAGCGGGGAAATTTACAGACAATAGGCGAAGGGGAAAATCACAGACTTCCAAAAAGTCTTCAGGCACTGGATGTCTATTATTTCATCATATGGGCAAAGCGGAAAGTTCCTCCCTACAAATTGCTATTTGTTGCAATACATATCAGACGCAGACGTAAAGAAAAAGCTCTTTCCCCTTCCACCTTCCGCCCCCTCGAATGCGCTCTGTTTCGTTTTAATCTCTCTCTCTCTCTCTCTCTCTCTCTCTCTCTCTCTCTCTCTCTTTATCGTTTCTCTCTCTCTCTCTCTCTCTCTCTGTGGTCAGTGTACCTTTATCGTTTTCTCTCTCTCTCTCATTCTGTGCTCTCCGCAGTGAACCTCTTTCGTTCTCTCTCTCTCTCTCTCGTCTATGTACCTTTCTCTCTCTCTCTCTCTCTCTCTCTCTCTCTCTCTCTCTCTCTCTCTCTCTCTCTCTCTCTCTCTCTCTCGTCTGCGTAACTTTTTCGTTCTCTCTGTCTCTTTCTCTCTCTCCTCTCTGTACCTTTTTTCGTTTTTTTCTCTCTCTCTCTCGTCTGCGTAACTTTTTCGTTTCTCTCTATCCTTTTCTCTCTCTCCTCTCTGTACCTTTTTTTCGTTTTCTCTCTCTCTATACTCTCCTCAGTGAACCTTTTTCTTTCGTTCTCTCTCTCTCCCCCTCTCTTCAGTGTGCATTTTTAATTTTTTTTTATCTCTCTCTCTCTTGCTCTCTTCAGTGAACCGTTTTCTCTCTCTCTCTCTCTCTCTCTCTCTCTCTCTCTCTCTCTCTCTCTCTCTCTCTCTGAGCTCTGTTTTGTCCAAGCTTCCAAGGACGAAGTACCGATAACTATCACATTCACTTTCACTTTCA
The DNA here is from genome assembly GCF_040412425.1 of Macrobrachium rosenbergii. Taxonomy (NCBI): domain Eukaryota; kingdom Metazoa; phylum Arthropoda; class Malacostraca; order Decapoda; family Palaemonidae; genus Macrobrachium; species Macrobrachium rosenbergii. The sequence continues at coordinate 31,205,015 of NC_089799.1, read as the reverse complement.
AGACATCTAAATCTAGGGATAACTTAATTGTAGTCGTCGAAAGGCTTTCATTACTAACAGGAAAACAAGTGGTTAGTGTAAACCATTTGACACATCACCTCATTCAGCAAACCAAACAATATTTACCATCATCCCCATACCATCCCTCTCATTATTATAATTATTATTATTATTATTATTATTATTATTATTATTATTATTATTATTATTATTACGGCTTCCTTTCTTCATTTGTTGGTAGACAGTGATTCACAAAACGTCAAATGATGAGAATATCCTTATCCAAACAATAAAAGCGTATCTTCCACCTCCTGAACGTGAATTGCTCTCTTCCTTCAATCGTGAGTCAGTTGCATAAAACGTTTCTCTAAACACCACGATCCTATCTCATATACCCTATGACCTTGATCTGAGGTCAAAGTCGACTAGGGTAAGACAAGGACGCGTGAAAGGCGACTTCTCAGACGAGACTGTTTTTTAAATAGCAATATCATTCGCTGATATTTACTCTTGTGCCAGTGCCGTTTGCACCAAAATGTTAACGTTTGTTGCAAGTTTTATTCCCGCCCAACGTCCAGCCTTCCCACTCTATGGGGGCTTGGGGCTTGCATGAAGTCGATGAAATAAAAATTATATTTAATGAATGTTAAGTTAATGGCACTCATGAGGTGAAAGAATAGCTTAAGAATAAAGGTCCTTCTAACCTATCTAACAGCATAACACAAAACTCTAACAAATAATACTAACAAAAATCAGCAAGAAAAATGTAAAAGAGAGAGACCGTTTAAGAAAAATAAATAGCTGAGGCAGCATTAAGTAAACCTGAAAATTAATATAACCGAGTTTCGGTGTTTTTTGCTTTTTGATTTTACTTCATCCTGTCATTTTTTTGCTTATGAAAGATCGCTGGATTCTCATCATCCTTGAGAACTTTTCAGTAAATGCTTCAGACAATTCCTTTTCATTCCCTGTTTCCGGGAAACCACATAAAAAAAGTAAAAAAGACAAGATGGCGAGTCTTGAAAGGAAGGAGGTCTGTCTGTTCGGCACTTGAGAGACTTACTTTACAACCAGTGTGAAACGGATATAGACCATAACGTCACGAAGCGAAGGTCGATTATTGCTATTTCTTGGACAGGTAATGAATGTATTTGTCAATGAATGGAATCGCGCTAACAACAATAATTCACTCCTAGCGTGTAGTCAAAATTACATGTGATAATTCTCTCTCTCTCTCTCTCTCTCTCTCTCTCTCTCTCTCTCTCTCTCTCTCTCTCTCTCTCTCTCTCTCTCTCTCTCTCAGCAACGTGACTCTTCCTTCTGCTCCTTCCTTTCTTCTCTCCTAAACAGACACCTTCCTCCCTCCTAAACAAATCCTTGTCGTCGTTGACCGTGACCCCAGGGTAGCGGTGACCCTTTATTACCCCTGTGATTGCAGAAGAAGATACGCACTTGTCATGACATCATCCACAAGAATCGGACGGATGCGGAACTATCAAGTAAATTTTCTTCCATGCACGCACGCGCGCGTACAAGACAGACGTATGCATACATACATACATATATACACACACATACAGTATATATACATACATATATATATTTATATATATATACAAATATATATATACATATATATACAATATATATATATATATATATATATATATATATGTGTGTGTGTGTGTATGTATGTATGTATCTGCTTCCATGAATAACAACAGTTCAAAGATTTAATGAATGTTACTTATAGGTGTTTCTCACCTTACTGTAATCTCAACTTACAGGAGATATATTGGTTTATACTTACGGCACATACATGCGTATTAATCGTACATATATCTATCTATTCATAAAGCATCACAGTAACTGAATCAGGTTTTACACGGTTCATTTGCCCTCTAAAAGAGAGAGAGAGAGAGAGAGAGAGAGAGAGAGAGAGAGAGAGAGAGAGAGGAGACCGATATCCAAAACGCGGAAGGGGACTTCCCTCAAACAAAACGAGGGGAGGCGGGGTGGGGAAGGAGGAGGAAGAGGAATAGAAGGAATGAGACAGCAAACCGGATGCTGCAGCAGCCATCTCGCTTCTCAAATCATAAACCTGAACTTCCATTAGCTACCATAATCAGCCGCTTTTCATATGCCCGTACCCCACGTCCCCAACGGAGCGACCTCACGCTGTCCAACAGCCTATACCCCTGCCCTATAACCGGGAGCAACCAAGCCCCTGTCCCAGCCCGTGACCCATGACCATCCCAGACATGGCTGGCTCCTCGCCGTTCCACCCAGAGAAGCCCTGGCCCTTCCTCTCTCGCGAAGACTGGAGGAAGACGTGCGCTGGGAGCCCCAGCTTGTGTGGTGGTCTTCAAGGACAACAAAACCTGGTCCGGTGTAGAGGGGCGTACGTGGGGGGCGGGGGGGGGGGAAGTGGTATGGGAATGCTGACGATAGTCATGATGCTGCTACGTCACTCCTGCGTTGCTGCTTCTCTTCGCTTCCAAAACTAATGAAATGTGAAACTGGGACTTTACAACTTTACACAAACATACACACATACATAGGTAAATGCGCACACAAATATTTATACATACATGTATACAAATACACGCACACACGTATTACATATACATATGTATATATAATAAACATACATACATACAAATATATATATATTATACATAAACTAGTTATCTTATTTTTTTTCGAAAAACGTGATCATGTGCACATGTAGAGACGTCAACGCTCGAAATTAACTGTTATAATGATTTCTCGAGCAATGTATCCCGCCAAAGCAGCTGCCACATGCGACCAAGACTTGCATTTCCAGGCGTTATTAAGTCAAATTGCTTCCTCGTGTGCATTGCAAAAGGTTAAGCAGTCTCTCTCTCTCTCTCTCTCTCTCTCTCTCTCTCTCTCTCTCTCTCTCTCTCTCTCTCTCTCTCTCTCAGGAATCTATTGTCGTCAGTCCCAAACACTTACTCTAAATCATAAATGTGTTTAATCATCTATTATATTCACCGACTTATTAACTTGCTAAAGTTCTGGGAATGACGAAAATAAATGAATGTTTAGAAACCAGCTTCACATCAACACGAATTACTGTAGATAAATATTTTTTACAAGTACATGATTCATTTACTAACAAAATTCGTAGTAAATGAAAGACAAAACTTTCACGTACTTAACAAGTACACAATTAGAAATTCTACATTAAATCCATTAACTTTTTAATTATTCAATCCTTTTGTCACCCGTTCCTTCGTTTACGTTAACTGTTCGCACCAAAAGAATAAAAAAAAACTCCAAACGTAAAACTGAGAATCAATATGAAGCACTGATACCTTTCAAGAAGAAAGAAAAATGTACCTGTAACTTACTCCTATACTCCAGCTAAAAAGGTTAATTTTACTGCCGATGGACATACATACACCTGTCTGAAGACACACAAAATCGCACTAACGACAAACACTTCAGAAAAGTATTATTGCTGTTGTACACAGTATCTGCCTGGAAATCGGCGAGAAATTCCCACTTGAACACAGGGTACCGCAGCAGTCCAGCGTAAGCCTCTGAAATTTGCGGACGGTCTTGGTTCAATCAAGTTACCGCAGACGTCGATCAAGAGGCGAGGCCTGCAGACCGCAAACACCGCCATAACATGGCAACGCTCGTTTTTGCAACACATCTCCCTCCGAGGAGGAGGAGGATGCAAGAAGAGGTAATCGTGGCCATAATGCAAGCATTACTTTTCATTGCAAGATTAAGAAAATTAACTTTGCCATGGAGAGTAACGTTGGGTTTCGTCATTCGGCTTATGGTTGCTGAGGCAATGTTCGGCTGAAAATCTCAGGAAATATTTTTTCTTTGTCGAATAATGTGAAAGACATAGTGGATACAGAATCATAAAAACAAATGAATACACAAATTATCACAAAAACACTAACATCGTGGATAGTGACCTCTGTCGAAAAGGTCTGGAATTTGCTGAGTTCGCTACTTTTGAATTGGTTACAACTAAAATTTGGAATAGTTTGTCTTGTGCAGTCGTGGAATCTTCTGGTCTCCACAATTTTAAGCGAGGAGCGAATTCATTCCTTCTTTCTGCTGACTTCTGAATTCAGGTGTATCGGTTTTATATTTTATTCCCTCATATTTATTTATTTATCAGCTTTCCCTATACTCTCTCTCTCTCTCTCTCTCTCTCTCTCTCTCTCTCTCTCTCTGCAGACTGATTTCCCTTTGCAGCCCTCTTGGACTCATAGTCCATTGATTCTGCCCATAAGGGTTTCCAGCTAAAGATTTAAAGATAGCAAAATATGAAGATTAACATTCACTTACGCGAAGGAAAAATTCTGGTATTCCCGTGTAAATTGAGTTACTCAATGGTTCCTCGTTGGGTGAGTCGGTAGAGTTGTGGGCTAGCACTCGCTAGGCCCGAGTTCGAGTCTCCGGACGGCTAATGAAGAATTAGAGGAATTTATTTCTGGTGATAGAAATTCATTTCTCGCTATAATGTGGTTCGGATTCCACAATAAGCTGTAGGTCCCGTTGCTAAGTAACCAATTGGTTCTTAGCCACGTAAAATAAGTCTAACCCTTCGGGCCAGCCCTAGGAGAGCTGTTAATCAGCTCAGTGGTCTGGTAAAACTAAAGTATACTTAACTTTTTTACTCCATGGTAAAAGGCATAAAAATAATTTAAAAAAAAATGTGAATCTCTTTCGTCATATCCCAGTACAAGAGCATACCTACCATTAACTTCTACATTCCTTAAAAAAATTCCTTTTCAATATTTTTCTGTACTCACTTATTTTTTGGTATCAAGTCCACATTCTTCATCCACCAATCACTCTAAACAACGTAATGCCTACAATAAATGACAACAATAAAACTTTAATGTAGTTACAGGAGCGTCCTTGATGGCGTAATGGTTTTCGATCGCGTTGCAATCACCAGGAAATGGTCTCTGTGATGGAGCTATTTCCACTCATAAGGAACTTGATCTGCGCTTGCGCAAAGGTTTGTTTATTGCACCCGTTTTCAACGGAAAATATTCGGAGATCTGTTCCTGGCAGATTATAGTGTTGCCTTGTTATTACTATAGCTACTTTTCACTGTTTTCCATGAATACAAATAAAACGACTTAACATCCAGTGCCGATGTGCAATGTAAAGTCTTTGCCTTCAATGACATCAAAATGCTGATTAACCGCCTTCTAATTATTACGAAATTTAGACTTTTTAAAAGCCTTGAAATTTTCTCCGCTAAGAGGAATGTGGTAACCTTTAATTAATAACACCATTGTAATGGAAACGAGAACATGTTAAAAGTGGTTACGATAAGAAATAATGAAGTAGTAATTGCAGAGCACATCAACTTGTGATTCCGAAGTTTAGCATTCAAATAAGTTGATAACAAGTCTTGAACAAAGACGAGATCTGCACACACTTCAATGAGCCAGTTCGCACTTGGCAGCTCTAGCAATTTAAATAACATTCTCTCTCTCTCTCTCTCTCTCTCTCTCTCTCTCTCTCTCTCTCTCTCTCTCTCTCTCTCTCTCCTCGCATATACATACGCCTCCAGTTATTGGCCACTGAGCTACGATTTTTCCAAAATAAAACGCTACTAAAAAAAGCAAGACAAGACAGTCACTAACACACTGAGTCATTAACCGATGAATCGAGGATAAACTTTATATTCATATGCCTTTCACAGCTTTTGTCACTTATTACCCAAGCAAGAAGGCTCAAAAAAGAATTTTGGGAGATATGCAAAGCCCTTTTATACCCATCACCTCTGCCTGACCCAAGGAAAAAAAAAAAGTTTTCAAATCTGTCCCTCATTTTTCAAAACTGTGGATCTGCGCACCCTTTCACCAACCTGTCATCTTCTGTCGCTTCCACGTGACCAGACCAGCTGAAGGACTTACCAATCTTTTCATTTACCCTAACAATGTCATCACTTTCAAATCTCTCATTTTATGAATTAAAGTTTTTAAACAGGTAATACTTCCCAACAACTTATTTTTTCCTTAATTTGACTATCTATCTACCTATCTATTTATCTCAAAACACACACGCACACACACACACATATATATATCATATACATACATATATATATATATATATATATATATATATATATATATATATATATATATATATATATAATATATAATATATAATATATAATATATAATATATAATATATATATAATATATCTATATATACACAAATATATAGATATATATATACTATGGATATGTATATAATATAAATACATATATATACATTTATATATATAGATATAGATATAGATATAGATATGATATAAAATGTATATATATATATATATATATATATATATATATATATATATGTGTGTGTGTGTGTATATATACATATACGAATTTTTGTCAAATACACCGTGGCATTTTTTTATACAAACCTTAATCTACAAATGTCGTTTAATATCAAATCCACTCAACCTCGGAATAAACACCAAAGGGGAATGCTGGCGTCGCTGAGAAGTCGTCATCCCCAACCACTCGGTGGTTCGAGTCCTCCTAGGGACGGATCGTTTATCGCTTATGAATTCCTCGTCGGTGTCTATTCCGAGGCTGAGCGAAACTGATATTAAACGACTTGTAACTTAAGGTTTCTGAATACATATATATAAATATATATATATATATATATATATATATATATATATATATATATATATATATATATATACATACATAAAAATAAATGTATATGTGTGTGTGTTTTGTGCTATGAAGGAAGAAAGAATGATTAATTTGGATGTAAAATAAGCTTTCAATTATTCGCTCGGTACTAGCTACAAGACACGCAAAATAAAACCACGATACATAAAAATGGTCACATTTCATATTATACAAAGCCTCTGCCAAAACGACGATCCCCTGCAAGAAAGCCTTACAAAGAAAGTTCCTTTCATCTCATAATTTTCTTTAACCCAAACAGGAGGCAGTTCAGCAGCTGAAGAGAGTTTAGTCATCCACACCAAAAGAGTGAAGTCGCCTACATAGGAACAAAAATAACCTTGGGATGACAATCGTAAACAAGTCAATTCTGTCTCCCGGTAACCTTCAATTGACAGGCACTATTGTGTTTTTAAACAGCACTGACTTCTTAAAATATGATATCGATTATTCACGGGTCTTGTAGATCCCACCTCGGTTTCTGTCTCCGAAGGGTAGCCCCAATTTCATCTAAAACAAGGTTCCTGTGGAAATCAGAATTTTATACACAGCTGTGAATTCCACCTTTATTATAAACAGCAACATTTTGAATGATTTGGTGTAAAAAATAGTTGTCAGTCTCTGCTCTAATGGAAGTAATATTTATAACTGCTCCGTGACTGCGAAGGCCATCTTAATAATAATACGGCTGCTGCAAATGTTCATTTATTAACTTTCCGGGCTACTGGACCGGTTGTTTAAAAGTCAGCGTTTTAGAAAAGCTGACTTTTAGACTGCTTTTGGTTTCGATATATCCATGTATTAATTACGCCTGCAACAACTTAATAACTTGTAATCACCCGCTTCTAGAAATGCTATGTCGTGACTGAGACTACTATTGGGCTGCTGATGTAGTCAACTATGAAATTGGAGACTGCTTTTTTTTTTAATATTTATGTGTTCCTGTTCTAATTGCACAGACTATCGAAGCATCTACATTGTATCTCTGCTTTCTAATCTTCCTTTTCCTTGTATCCCAGCCGCAGAAATTACTGCTTTGATGATCTCAGCTGCAGGTGTGACTACCCCACTTTTCATTTGCCAGCGAACACGTACGCTCTGATGCAGTCATTTTAATTCTATCTTAAACAGGTCTCGACAAAGCAACCCACACGACGATCGTTTTCTTTTATAAATTCCCAGGAAATGGAGACGTTCCCTTGAGGCAGCAACTACTATAAAGTGATATTCCCATGTTAGACCCATTAACTCAAACAGACAGTTAATTCATAACTTATGCAACACGAAGCTTGAATAAAGCTTATAAGTCACCTTCTCACTGTCAAATTCCATGGATTCACATAATTGGTAACACTAATTTCTTAAATCGTTCAAATGATCTTATACTATTCAACACTTGCAACGCATGAGATTTAGAACCATCACAACCTTGAATGATAAAGTATGATGATAATGAAAACAATTCACTAAATCTAAGACATCAATCATCAATCTCACCCCAAGATATCCTCTCCAAACAACTTTACAATGAGGAACACAACCTGGCACCTCACGACACCATCTTAACAATTGCACTAGGTAACAATCACTAAGCGTTCGCATGATGGATGCTGCTAGCCTCCAAAGTTCTCCATCTTCCCCCCCATCCCACCTCCCCCTTAAACTCGCAGGCTCCTTCCACCCCTCCCCCTCACAAGCACTCCTTTCTTTCTCGCCTAAAAATTTCCCCCAAAAAAGACTTCGCTTCCTAAACCGAAAAAAGCAGCGAGCGTCCAAGAAGTGTGTCGAAGTCCCACGCGACTTCACCATCATCATCATCATCATCATCATCATCACCAACACCATCAACATGACAATCATCAAGAGTGGAGGAAGAACTACACACATCGATTGCTCAACTCGCTGGATGGAGTAACAGGCAGAGCGACCGACCTTAATTATCTCTTCGTCACATACTCCTCGACGCCCGGAATGAGCGTGAGTCGAAAATGAGGTAATTAAATTCAAAAATAATAATATAATTGTCAGTTTAGGAAATAATGATATAATTGGGGGGTTTCTTACCATTCGGAAAAAATAGGCAGGAGGAAAAACTTACTTTCAATGATACTCCGTGACGTCACTTCTTTTTTGCGTCCCCGTAAAAGTCTCCTCTGACATTGGAGGGAATAAGTAAACAGTCTTCACTATATTGACTCTGATGACGTCACAGACAGCGGCCACCGTCGAGTGGCCATTGAACACAGTAATGAAAACAGAAACGACATTGAGAGTCGCGCTCGTACAACTTAGAGAAGCGAACAAAGATCGCATTACCCCCGTGCGAGATCATCAACCATTAAAATTCATACTTACACTCGCAATTATGACGAAAAGCGTAACTTGTATAACGTTGTAAGACTGCTGCTGACAGCAACCATTGCAAGCTGTACGAGATGTTGTTTTGGTCCCATTCCCTTTCTATGAAGGCCAGAGTCATCTAACTACCAGGTACAAAGAGGTACAATGGGTTCTTGAAGGAGAGTGTTCACCATTCCACCTCGCCCTGGATCAATACCGATCACACCACCTGTTACACACACACACACACACACACACACACACACACACACATATATATATATATATATACATACATACATACATACATATATGTGTGTGCGTGTGTGCTTGTTTGTCTGTGTGACAGAGAATAGAATATTGCAGCACTTCCTACCCAAACTCCAATTACTTTACAAAGTACTGGACTTATTCAAGGTCGAGAGGTAACAAAGCACCATCACACTGATGACAATAAGAAAACCAAAAGACAAAATATCCCGGGAAGAAACCAAAAAAGAGCGATGATGACGCCAGCAAAATGTCATCGGATGCGTTTAATCGTGACCTTGAATGCGGTCGTGTTTGATTGTGCTGAATCCTGTTAAACAAGGCGCATGTCATTTCATTGTCTAAGGAAGGCGAATGCCTTGGTGGAACATGGCTGGTATAGTGGTTAGTGTCGTGGTTGCCACTCAGACGTTGCGGGTTCGCGTCTCCCCCAGGGCGATGAAAATTCACTGGCTCTGTATCATGATCAGTTACTGCTGCAGTGTGAGATCTGCAGTGGGAGGTTGAGACCAACATTCTTTGGAAGCTTGAATTTCAAGTCAATGGCCCCTTTGGCTTGTTCCGTGTGAATAGGTTTCATCTGCTGAAATAACAATGATAAAATAATAATATATCCAGTTATGTATGTGCATCTGGACACGTTGGTGAGAACAATTAAGGAATGCTTCCTGAAAAATCCATTGTGCAACTGTTGACTTAAGCTATGCAGTACATTCATGATAGTTAGTCAACCGTGGTGGGTTAAAAACAGCGAAAGGGCATTGAGCTCGCAACCTTATCCCAAAGGCAACCCTCTCTAAAGGAACAAGGTGTATGGGTGAGTTAAATAATAAATACTCTAAAGGAACAAGGTGTATGGTTGAGTTAAATAATAAATAAAGGCACTCGTGTCCTGTAACGTTAAAATGAAGATAATGTTGAAGAAAGTTTGCAAATGCACTGCACTTGAAATAAATCAAGAGCATTTTGTCGGCCTGTGTTTTCTTATTTAAGGTTGTGTGATTGTTAGGACGGAGTTTATTCAACGTATATCATAAATTTTTTACTTATAAAAGATAATTAC
>NC_089799.1:31159613-31189613 GCF_040412425.1 Macrobrachium rosenbergii | reverse complement strand
TTTGACAGGAACACGCTTGTAGAATTGTTCGACTCATCAGAGAGAGTGAGAGAGAAATAGAGAGAGAGAGGAGATGAAAAGGGCTTTCGTTGTATTATCTTACTAATCTTCAACGGTTCGAACACTTCGCCTAACCGCTTGGCTTCCCTGATTTATTTGTATCATAGACTTCATACTCAACTAAAGTAAAGTAACAAACAAACTTGAATGTCATGGCATTTTTTACCGCTGAAATACACGCCATTTTAATGATCTAACATTAATCTAATAACAATAAAATTTCGGAAAAGTCTTAAAAAAAACTTTTGACGGAAATAAATAATACTTTACTGCTTACTTTCTAATAAATAACTGCTAGTAGACTAGCTATAGTCTTTGAACAATTAATTCATCAACAAATTTCGACATTATTCTAGAATTTAGTTTCAAAGAACTGAAAAGAGGTATATCACTTCCAATGTTCTTATGAATCAGAGGCAAGATATCTGACATAAAAGAACCAACTTTCTATGCTCTCAGGTTGCAGGGTACAGATTGGAAATGTAAATGTCACACGAAAACTAGAGTTGCATTTATGGAAATGTGTGGGCAGGTTTTACCTTTCAACAATTCCAAACAACTAACTTTTACTATCATTCCTTAATTGCAGTTATCATCACTACCGCCGTCACCAAAATCAATGCCATTATTATAATTGCTACTGTCGTCATTGCAGAGCGCCATATTGAGCCCTGGTTGCCAAGGCAACTGACCAATCAAAAATTGTGATCCGTATAACTTTCACCCAAAAAGTTCAGACTTCAAACCGATTCTGTAATCGTTATAATTATAATCGAATCGTTCAGCCACTCCAATATTCAACGCTGTTTCCTAAGATCAGGTTTGGGGAGCAATTTAGGCAAAAATCAGTTTCACAAGAAATATAATGAAAAAGAAATCGAAATGAAACGGGCGGAAATATCGGAGGTCAGGTATAGAGTTACCGGATAGTGAATTATCGCAACAAATTCACTTACCAAGTTGCCAATTACGGATTAGGACGATTGCGGATCACCTCCCATGATCTGTTAGACCGTAAAGGAACGAACTTGGTCATTCTTATTAGGAACTGAAGTACGAGCACATAACATCTTGAGCTTAAGATGTTAACATTCCTTTAAGAAATCTGGTTTTACCAATGCTCAATGTCGAACAAAAACAGCGACGAAAGGAAGAAAGACGTGTTTCTAAAAAAGAAAGAAAAAAAAATTAATGTAAATCAAGTCCGGCAATAAACACATAAATGACGAGCCGTTTCATCCCTGTAGGTCAATATAAAGCACAACTTGATAAACAGAACTGGTTGAAAATTACAGGACTTAGATCACACTAGAAACAAAGCCACTTGGATCTCACGATGGTTATTTACATTAATTATATATATATATATATATATATATATATATATATATATATATATATATATATATATATATATGTATATGTATATATATATATATATATATATATATATATATATATATATATATATATATATATATATTTATTTATTATATAATATATATATGTATGTGTCTTTAGAGACAGACATTCTTACATACACATACATATCTCATGCACAAGCATCGTCCTCAAAGTAAACTTTCTGCAAAGAAAACTTAAGACACAACAAACAGAAACCCCACGAGGAAGCAAACAGCATAACACTGCTCTATTCAATAGGCAATTCAACTGGTCCAACGGATGAGACTCGAACACCCCAGTGCCGACAGTTCACAGGAAGATCGAAACCTCTTGAATGTTCTTGTTTTGTTCTGAAGGAAATCCGCAATTGTGTTAACCAGGCCAGAATTTTAAGTTCCCCGTTGGACGAGTCGGTATAGTTCTCGACCAGCACACTGCTGGGCCCGCGTTCGGGTCTCCGACCGGCCAATGAAGAGTTAGAGGAATTTATTTCTGGTGACAGAAATTCATTTCTCGCTATAATGTGGTTCGGATTCCACAATAAGCTGTAGGTCCCGTTGCTAGGTAACCAATTGGTTCTAAGCCACGTCAAATAAGTCTAATCCTTCGGGCCAGCCCTAGGAGAGCTGTTAATCAGCTCAGTGGTCTGGGTAAACTAAGGTATACTTTTACCTTAGGCCAGAATTTTGAAATGGCTGCTTGTTAATTTAAGAAGAGTGTAAAAATTACCGTTTTATACATATGTGTGTCGGAAAATTACTGATTTGTATGTATGTGTGTATATATGTGTGTGTGTCTGAGAGAGAGAGAGAGAGACTTGACTGCAGAACTTTCTAAAAATATATTTCTTTTCTCACTTAGCTGTATGTATGTCTATGATGCTCATTACTCCATGAAGCTGATATTTGTGTTTATTATTTACCAAGCCTTAACGAGGCCGTTCCGCCGTGTTTCTGTTTGTTTAGCGGCCTATCGTGCAAGAACTGCTACATGCGTTTCGTGTGGGAAATTGCTACCTGTGATCCTACTCGCCTCTGGATAGCGCTGGCAAAGCTTACGTTCGTGAGTTCCCGAGGTTAACCATTGTTTTTCTTATTCCTGTTTTCCTTTCAGTGATCACTTCTATGTGTTTATTTCTGCTGTAAGCTCGGGATGCATAAATGGCACATTAAGTTATCCATCAAAGAACGTCTACAAACTGAAAAAAACGCATAATTGCTGGAAAAAACTTAGAGCTCAAATACTAGTGCGTTCTAATTTCTCTCCCTTTGAACAGATAACGTTATGGCGCCTAATCAGCAAACCAGGTGATTCACTGCATCATATTCAAATCACTGTAAAGCGACAGCAAGAGGAAAATGCAAAGTAAAACTTTACAGTGAAAAAATACTACACCTTTTCTTCTGAACCACGAGCGATCTCAATTCTCACTTCAGTAGTTAGCCGGGTCTTGTACCTGAGAACAGAAATGGTTCGTATTAATGTTATTATCTTTTAAAAAAAATTCACACATTCCGAATAATAAGTAACGGTAAAACCCAAACTACAAGATGATATAAAAGAGGAAATTCGTTTCAAGAAGTGAGTAATGAAGTATCGGTATAAAAGAACACAACGCTGTTGATGGCCGAACACACAAAGCACATACATGTACGTAAAAAAAAAATCTGTTCTAATAAATATGCAGTGCGTGTAAAAAAAAAAAAAATCGGCAAAAACTAACGTCAAAAATTAATTTTAAATTCAAATTAAATTTGAATCATGAAAGGTAAGGACCATTTTATAAAAACATTTTCAGGAATATCAGCCATCATATAAATAAAGACATAAGGGACGCAGTAAAGGCATAAAGCCAGTATTTCAAATAATAATATGCAAAAAAAAAAAAAATAACCCGAAACTTGAAATTCCATCTCCTTGAAATGTGGAAACCACAAAAGAGGCGAACCCTTTCATCCCTAGAAAAGGGTGATCACGGGTGTTAAAGAAATTTATAACCTTCCCTTCGAGGGCAGTAAGAAGAGTTGGAAAAAGAAAATGAGTGACCACGGGGGAGCAGTTCATCATCCCCTGTTCGCTCGCTCATTACGGAAGACGGAGTAATGAGGGTGAGAAGTGAGAACACTTTCTACTTCATCAGAGAATGGTAAAGACGTGAGCAGAAAAGAGAGTAAATTGAGGGGTGGCGGGGGCGAAGCAAGAAAAGAACGAGAAAATGGGAGTGATAGGGGAAGGTGAAAAAGGGGGGGGGGATGGGAGTGAGAGGGAGGTGAAAAGGGAGATAAATGGTGGAGAGGTAGTAAGAGTAAGAAAAAGCAGAAAATTAGGGAAGAATGGTGAGGCTTTCATCATCATCCCAAACCTCTTCTCTCATTAGTGTCTCTTGTGATATTTCTTCTCAAGCACTCCATTTCTCCCTCTTCCTTTCCTTCTTTATAGTTTCCGCGCAGGGACTGGGCCTAACAACGCCATCCTCCTTAAAAGCCTCTCTTTTTAGACTGACATAAATCTCGAGATTTTTTTTAAGCCTTGATTAGTGTCCGGTCATTATTCTTCCTCCTGTCAACTCCTAAAATGCATTTCTCGACTTTTTTTATTTTATTTTCATTTTATACAAGCAGTACTGGTCACTCAAACTGTGAGACAGAGGGGGGCGAGGATAGTAAATGCTTGTGCAAGTTCTCTGAAACTTATTTAATAAATTACTGACACAAAACCAATTGCACCCATAACTAACAATAAAAAGGATGGACTCACACTTAAATTAATATATTATATACTAATAACTATTCCTACTATTACGAAAAACAAATATATGAAATACTTCTAACATACAAAAATTAAGTTATAGATAATAAAAATAAAAAAGTAATATTACCGCAACTTATAAAATATACCTCAGGAAACAGAACAAATAAATACCCCTCTTAACAGAAGGATATAAAAAATAAATATTCTTCCAGAGAGTAAAAAAGAAAATAAAAGGCAGCAGAGTGAAATCTATATCCCTCCAGTGAAAAAGAAATAAAAGTTCGTAAAGTTCTTTACACTGAAGATTTTTATCCCAGCGACAACGTACATCTCTTAGGCCGGTTATCTGGAACTGGCCGGCTACCGACCTACCACTAAAACCAGCTCTGCTTTTACCCCTCTGACCACAGCAGCCCACCAGGACCTTTCGAGAAGTGCTTTCGCCTTCCCCCATCAGATAATGCAGGCCCGTCTTCCTTCACGTAAACGTATCCTACAAGTTTGACATTCTTTCTCCGTTTTAAAGGTTTAACTGGGTGTCAATTACTTCTGTTTGTTCTTCCAACTCCGTCGATATTTATCCATGAAACTGGTCTGTGTTTTCAGTTATTTAAATTTTATTACATTCAATCCTGTTGAATTAGGAGGTATTTTGTTTGATTTTTTTTTTCATCCTCCATGTCCACCATTAATCTGGTTCGTATTTTTTATACTATTAAATTTTATAACATTGAATTGGTCGTTAATTTACTGATGAATTCTCCATTTGCATACGTTCCTTTCCAGGATTTTTAGCCGACATTTATGACTTCGGTCACATTCCTATGAACGGGTTTTCTCCTTTCAAAGTAGTTTAATTCACCGTCAATAATGATATAGTATTCACTTCTCTCAAATTTTTCCATTATAATTTATGTATTACAAACACTTAAAATACCAGTTATATAAAATTACCTGGTAATTCTGTCATTTCCTTTATGGAAAGCTAGAGAAATCAGCAGGGCCCAGCCACGTCTCACCTGATGACTAGTTTCACATGTAGATGACTAGTTACACTTAAGGATGACTAGCAGTCACACATGTGGCAATAAGTGTTTTCGGATACTTTCCTTAACGGTTACTTAATGCGTTTTAACGGAACTTCCCTCAGCGAATCATCGCGAGGGATGTTATTTTTTAACCTAAAATCAAGACTCGGCAGTGACTCGGCTCGTGACCAGATGCGTTAGTGATAACAGTTTTGTAAATAATTACCGTGATGATCAGTTCTCAGCGGAAATAATGCGAGGTAATGGATACAATTTAGGTTCGTTTATGAAAAATTCGTTAAACATCCATTATACTGTATATAAAAAATCTAAACTGTACACTTTAGACGGTTTTAAAAGAGATGGAGAAGTTTCACCCACTAATGCATTATAACATTTAAAGCTATACCATTTCAAGTAAACACGAAATTTTTTAATTGCATATTGTTTATATATATATATATATATATATATATATATATATATATATATATATATATATATATATATATATCATATATATATACGTATATATAATAATGTACATTTCTGGTACGAAATACAGAAAAGAATTCTTCCTCATTGGAGAGTTTTCTTTGTAACGAAAAAGAAAAATATCTCACCTAACTGAAAAAAACTAGGGGATAAAACAAATGCATCCATAAAAAGCTGCCCCCCCCAAAAAGAGGGAAGAGGTGGCTTCAAAAAAAAGCAACACTGCCGTGTACTACAACGTTCATCCTCTTCTTGACTTTGTGGGGATTAAGGTCCTTCCTTTCCAACACCTCTTAACCCCATCTAGCGAGAACTTTATCTGTTTCCATTTTCTTATCCCTACCCAACACTTAGGAATGACTTACAATATATTTACCCTCAAATCATCTTCCATTTTCTCCACGTGACCAAACCAGTTCAATATATCCTTAACTGTCTTTTCTCCTACATTTTAATTACATCGTTGAAGCTATATGTCTCACCTTTTGCGATGTAAGTAGTCGTAGCGTCTTGTGAAACCATTCAGTATTATCAAATGACCATGCATGTTCAATGTGCCAGAATCAAATAAACGATTCTAAAGTAAACCCACTGACTGCGGGAAATCTCGGTATAAAGAAGAGACACTTGAAAAGTTTCAGCCACCAAAGAGGAAAAAATAACTCTAATTTATTTCCATGTTTAAAACAACCGTAAAATTATTTTTCGACTCGTAAATTTCACGATCTTATTTCACAATGCAAGGTCTTAGTTGCACGAACATTAACGTTTTCAAAATTACGTGAACAGTGAAATACATGGCATGTAAAATACACATGCACATCATTACCCAAAAAACAGTTTACAAAATACATGAATTTTCACACAAGTTATTACATACCGTACTTAAAGCATTAAGGCGTATTTGTAAACTCACACACGTATTCAAACAAGCTGGAATGTGCATTTACATAAGCGTTTCGCAAGGAACATGTTCGTGATGAAATGAAAAGAACTCTTTCCTCTCATTAATCCAGCTGACCCCACGCCAACTTCTGCACATGGCACCAAAACTCCAAGGGAAAAGAAACACACACCAACTGAGGGGCCGTTGTCCACTTCGAGTGACCTCACTGACGCCATAAAACCACCAGACGCTAAGAATACCTTGACCGGTATGCTTTCTCGCGATTCTTTTCAAAGCATTTAACAGCTTCACATTTCCAACGGCCTCTCCGAGCCCTCATCTGTATAAGCATGTGTCCAGGGAACGGTGGTTTGGCCCTTCGTCGCACACTCAGTATGCAACAGTGCCCAGGTGCCCGGGTACGCACAGCCTTGATACCCCCAACCCTCCCCTCAAGACACGTTCAAGAAAAATTCGGGTGTAAATAATGCCCACTCTCCTCTGCACTCGACCTTGCCCCAGACCAACTGTTGAAGGTATGTTTATTACTTCGAAGGAATCCAATAGGTAAGTCATTTGGGGGCTTCTAATGACCCTCTTTTTAACAGAGCTACTCCAGACCTAAAATAAAACCGATAAGACGACAGAGTCACATCGCCTCTTGCGAAAAGTTAGATCCTATCGGACACCAGGTGGGCGAGATGGAGTCCAAGGACGAAGCCCACGGTGACCATTTAGTCACAGAACGGGTGTACACATTCGGGGGTACGGCATGGCCAGGATCCAAAGTGACGCCATCACTGTTTTCCCTTCAAATCCACTTCAACATTCTTGGCACTGCAAAACCGCAATAACAACTTATTGACGTGTAAAAGGGTGACGTCACGTCCACATCAACATTCGAACGAATGCTTTAAAGTGCGTGTTAATCAAGATTACAAAACATGAGAGAAGAATTCAGAAACCAGTTTCTGACAATCGGATGGAATGCAAATGTTAGCTTTGGTCACAGTGCGGAGATCATATTTGGTCACATGTGTAGTCATCAACAGTACTGACCAAAGAGTCACCGCAGAGTATCAACAGAAACTAAATGTAAAGATCACTGAACACTAAAGCTGGTGCAAAACACAATGGTGGGTCATTCGACTGTCCATTTTCCCATTTTTTAAATATATAAAGGATCATACCGTTCAAGTACTGCCTTTTTACACGACGTTATCGAGCAAACAATAAGTTTACATCCTTGCCACAAAACTTGTTTTATAAAACAATCACACCTGAAAATATCGTAACAATTGCAACGTCTTTATACACAGGATATACAAACCGAATATGTCACAGAGCCACACATAATGATGATCCTAAACCGGTCCTTAGTGTGACCCACAGATAAACAAGATTTGCGCACGACTTGAGGCTACGTGAGGTCCTCGAGATATTTGGAAATTTAAATTAGGCATGCTGTCCCTACTTGCATACAAATTGTGTATTTCACAATAGATTACGCACATAAGAGGCAAGACCAAAGGATACAAACACACGCACATGTGTAACCCTTAACACGTCAGAAAATATGGGTAATACAGACGTGTACGTAAGTACGCATATATACAACTGCGCTCTTTATTAATTGTGTCTACTTAACGATACCCATCTTATAAATTACACAGCATTGTTCTTATTAACACCAACTGATACAATCTGCAATTTACACTTTTGGGAGAAGGGTAATTTGCTACTTCTCTCTAGAAAAGAAAATAGTTGATATAATCAAGTACCATATCGGAAAGTTTTCTTATACAAGGAAACTAAAATGAGTTAAAACACACGAGTAATTTGCTAATCTCCAGCTTTAAACCTGATAATTGTACTAAACAAGAAAAAAATGCGCCGAAGTTTCTTCTACGGAAGGCAATCCAGGTTTCTGTACAGCGCATAATCAAGGGCATCGAAATTAGATCTATCTTTCGGTGGTCTCGGTATAATGCTGTATGAGCCGCAGCTCATTACTCTTTAACCACGGCCTCGTGGTGGCCTATTCTCTGCGGTTGACGTTGACGGTATGAAAGTTCGATGTTCAAGTATAGTCTAAGAGAGAGAGAGAGAGAGAGAGAGAGAGAGAGAGAGAGAGAGCTATGAAAGGAGACCCTCTCTGGGTGGTCACCGGAATTCAGCAAGGACAAAAAACGTACTGCACGCAACTAAAGAAAAGTACACACGGTAAAAGGCGGTAATTGACATACAGGAGGAATGGAATGTTTGACACGGTACAATTTTTTTTTCATTGAAAGCTTCGAGAATATTATTTATAAACTCAGTCATCAGCACCATAACGAGTGTGTTCAATATCTGAAAATTCATTTCAGATGAAATGAGATTATATTCTATAAGAGTCCTGTTCCAGTATCTTTGCTTTAACTTGATGTAAATTAAATCTTTCATGCGTACTAATTTATTATACATCTGTCTCATGACCGCATTACGAGAGAGAGAGAGAGAGAGAGAGAGAGAGAGAGAGAGAGAGAGAGAGAGAGAGAGAGAGAGAGAGAGAGTATTTAAAATAGGCAAAGAATAAAACCTTTATAGTCTCTTCACAGCGCTAGTTTTCTACCTATTTCACTATTCAGAGCTGCCTTCTCACTCTGTATATTTCCTTCAACATTTAAAACATAAAAAATAACATGTCACACTAGAGAAGGCAAGACACGCACGCACGCACGCGCGCAACAACAACAATGGTATGAAACGGAGCCAGAGCATAAACTTTACAAAACGGTTCTGTTTTCGAGACCGTGGTCTCCAGCCAGTGCAAAAAATGCCAAATAATTCCACCTTTTGGGTTTACGGGGAATAAGCCGGTGCATTTCATAGCCTTGCCAAGCACTGTGCTTCATTACGCCGTATGAACTCGCCACGCCAGGAGGCACACGCCCTTAAATGGTAGAAAACACAATGGCTGATGATGATGGTGATTTCTCCAGGCGAACGCGCGGTCACAGATTGGGTCTGAGGGCCTCCTTCCTCAAAAAAGAAAATCCCAAATCGATATCTATCGATGAAGATTTCAAACTTGCAGTATCATCTTCCAGATTACTTAATTTGAGCCTAGAATTCTCATCAAATTAAAAGCGGACAACAGAAAATCAATTTCGTTTCATAATGTAATAAAATATACAGCATGTTAAAAAATATATTGAAATGTAAAATTAAGTGACAGGCTTCAAGGATGCGCAGTATTTATAGGTATCATTAGAAATAAGCTTTTGTTAATGCCCATTACAATTAAATCTAGGAGCAAAATAGTGTGATGAGCTATCTTACATCAAAGAGGGTCTCTCTCTCTCTCTCTCTCAGTATACATTAATATTATATATATATATATATATATATATATATATATATATATATATATATATATATATATACGAGTATATATAAAATATATACTGTATATGTTTTTATATATACCACCAGACGCCCTTTTCATTTAAGAGGATGTGGCGCCAGAAGAGGTATGCGTTATAAAATTAACTCTGCGAACAGACCCGAGATATCACATGAACTTTGCCGATCGTTCTAAGCCCGCCGTTTGCAAAACCACAAGCAATCGCAAAAAATTTACAGATTATCTTAAACTTTCGTGAGCAGATTAGTAGATAATCGAATTAAGGATCAAAGAGAGCTTAAAATTATGAATTTAGAGAGGGAATTAATGTTATGAGCAAATTCTACCAGTAGCTGAAGACACACCTTGTAAGCTTGAAGATCCACGTCATGTTTACAGTTATATACTCAGAGCCCACTCTTTCATGATAAGCGGTCGTTTTATTAATATGAACATTGCACTGGCAATAGTAATATAATTAATTTAGATAATAATAATGTATATTAAAGAAATAATGACGCCTGGACACACAACAGCTGAAGCACAGCCAAAAGGGAAACAGCACAATAACCCCTTCCCAACCACCACCCCGCCCTCCACGCCGAGGCGATCCCAAATTGGATCTGGTCAGTCGCACGGTAATGACTTGAATCTGTCACCAGCAAGTTCCTTTCCAGGAGGTTCCCTTCCAAGAGGTTCCCTTCCAAGAGGTTCCTTTGCAAGAGGCCAGCGCGTGAACTTACTGACCCACTCTACGTGGCGGGGTTTTGGGGACGCATGGAAAAGGTCTCCGAGGACTCGAAACCCTTTCCGAACACTTCTGCCACGTCGTCGCGGATGCACACTGGGAGATCGTTAACTCTACGGTTATTGGTTAAGGGCCCTCCGACTCGAAAGCTTTGTCTTGTTCCTCTTGATAAATATCTCGGGACGACGTTATTGAATAACGAGAAAAGCTGTGGAAAAATTGCTGGGTTAATGACAACACGACTGTGTGTGTGTGGGTGTATATAGTATACACATATATGTGTGTGTATGTATGTATGTATATATATATGTATATATATGTATATATACACATATATACATGTGTGTGTGTGCGTTTCACCCAAAAATACGATGACACGGAACTGGAGCACTGTATCATCTCCATGCTAACAGCCATCTGGTGATTTTCACATGACGTCAAGAGGCGAGATATGCTATTGCTTTATTGCCCGACAGCCTGCGGGGGCAAAGTGATGCCTGTCGTTGGCCTAAGATTAAGTGGACCATCCGTTATTTCCAAGGCGTTCCCTCTACTTTTATATGTCCCACAGCCTTCCTCTACGCAATGCTTTGCACTGGACGCGATATTTTACTCTTCCAAACCACTCCAGACCTTAGGGTTTTAATGTTTACTTCGTACTTTTCACTAACGCCTTGGTAGCAGTCGGTCATAGCCAAGCACTGCGACCTATGAAGTGATTCAGCGCTGAAGCGGAAATTGACAGTAAGAAGGTTCGAAAGGTGTAACAGGAGGAAAATATCGCAGTTACACTTTGAAGCAATTGTTAGAGGGGGAAGATAGCAAGACAGAAGTAAGAATATGAACGGAAGTACAGTTAAAGGAATGAACGAGGTTGCAGACATGGCCTTGTGAGGGAAGAATATTTGTACACTCCATGGATAGACTTCGGTATGATATATATCAGTCGGCCGCTGATACCAAGGAGGTCTTCTGCAGGGGTGTCTTCAAGCTTGACTCAGTATCGTTGGGTCACCGCTTGGATGGGTGACCAGCAAGAAAATACCAGCTGTCGGCACATAAACCTTTGATCACCCATAGGGCAGGGGGTGGGACTAACAACCCCATTCCACAAAACCTTGTTCAAAAAAGGAAAGTTAACTCATTCTTGACATAACCCTCCAAGGGGAAAAATGCGTAAGGTGAATAGTATATATAATATATATATATATATATATATATATATATATATATATATATATATATATATATATATATATATATAGATAGATAGATAGATAGATAGATAGATAGATAGATAGATAGATAGATAGATAGATAGATAGATAGATAGAGAGAGAGAAAGAGAGAGAGGTGTTCATAAAACAAAGTTTGTGTAATTACATTTATCTATAAAAATAAACTCACGAGTGTCTTAGACGTCAACTTTCTTAACAAGTAATAGAGAGAAAGATTGAGAAACTGTGATCATGCTCGTTTCAAGTTTTTATAATACACTAAACTGCATAGCTTTCAATAGTTATACTACAATTAAAATACAACAATTACAGCTAAAATTTATATGTAACGACAGGATTGCATTTACTCCACTTCTACTTTCCGCGTCTTATCATAAATTTACAAGAACACAAACCACTACGCAATTTGTTTTAATTATTTACACCTGAATCGTACATGCAATATTTCGGATGGAAGGTAATGAGAAACGATAAAGGTCATAATGCACAGGAATTCTTTGGTCACATGACCTCTACAGTTACAGATGTCCAAGAGAATGATATGCCGGACTGAAGAAGAAGCAAAAGAGGAAAAAGAAAAGAGAGAGAGAGAGAGAGAGAGAGAGAGAGAGAGAGAGAGAGAGAGAGAGAGAATGACTGGAGAAAATGATCTTCGCATATCACCTCCCAAGAAAGTAACGGTAGTCGTGATTTGAAAAGATGTACTACCGGATTTGTGTTGTCTTTTTGGTCAAGGCACTCTGACAGGAAATGTATGCTGCCACATTTTCTGTCAGTTGCTGAACAACGTAACCCCAAATAGTTCTTCATTAATTCACTTCTAATTAAAGAGTAAACGGCCTCTTCTATGTTCGAAATATATAAAGCCAAGTACTCGCTGAATATCTTCTTAGTCAATAAGTGGAATCTAATCAATAGCCAATGAATAGTTCGCTTAAGAGGTCGGACTTAGTTCCGAAGGGTAATGAATTATCTGAAATACCTAAATCGTTAAAGTACATACTTCATGATAACGTTTGTGAAAATGCCGAATACAGATGATACGTATGGCCAGATCTACTTAGAAAAAAATATAAAAACCAGACGCACAAATAAAATATGATTTCTTATGGACAGGCCGATGGGTACGGCGACCTTAAATACCTTTGTCTAGCCCATGCCTGAAAACCACAAGAACAAGTAAAAAATGCGCCGAAGACAATCGAGTTTTCTGTACAGCTGCTACAGAAAATAGATCTTTTTCCGTGGTCTCGGTACAATGTTGTATGAGCCGCGGCCCAGAAACTTTAACCACTGCCCGTTGGTGGCCTATCCTATATCGTTGCCAGAAGCACGATTATGGCTAACTTTAACCTTAAATAAAATAAAAACTACCGAGGCTAGAGGGCTGCAATTTGGTATGTTTGATGAATGGAGGATGGATGATCAACATACCAATTTGCAGCCCTCTAGCCTCAGTAGTTTTTAAGATCTGAGGGCGGACAGAAAAAGTGCGGACAGAATAAAGTGCGGACAAACAGACAAAGCCGGCACAATAGTTTTCTTTCACAGAAAACTAAAAAGCCGGGGAGAAAGAAAGCATTGATTTGATTTGAATTTATAAAATTTAGGCTGACAAGTCAAGCCATTCTGTTAAAGTTAAGTATACCTTAGTTTAACCACACCACTGAGTTGATTAACAGCTCTCCTAGGGCTGGCCCGAAGGATTAAACTTATTTTACGTGGCTAAGAACCAACTGGTTACCTAGCAACGGGACTACAACTTATTGTGGAATCTGAACCACATTATAGCAAGAAATGAGTTTCTATCACCAGAAATAAATTCCTCTAATTCTTCATTGGCCGGCCGAAGATTCGAACGCAGGCCCAGCAGTGTGCTAGCTGAGAACTATACCGACCTGTCCTACGAGGAACCAGCCATTCTTTGCTGAGGACAATGAAAAGGAGTTGGAGTGGTTGGACAGCAAGACAAAGATCCGGAAAATAAAGAAAATGAAGCACACGGTTCTAAAGGTGGAACTGGCAGAAAACACCACAGTCGCACTAAGAAGTAATAGTTAGAGAGGTTTTGAGAGCAGGATATAGGGAGAAAGATGGAAGGTCATTATAAAACAATGGGAGCAAATCGATCGAAATCTTTAGGGGAAAACCGCAGTTTCCCACGGAAGGCGACTCTCCTCAAATCGACTTCAGCCGAGGAACGATGACTTCGTTACGCAAACCTGGACTTCAGTTCAGCTCGAGAAGAAATCAGGGAGGCAGGCAGACAGTGGTTAGATCTTGGCGAGTCATTCTATAATTAATAAAATCGTCAAGATTTTTTCTCACTCTCTCTTTTATAGCCTATACATGATAAACTCTCTCTCCCTCTCTCTCATATCTTACTTGATGCCAGGAAAATCTTTCTATACCTCTCATGATTTCAACAACCGAATCACAAGATTTAGTCTCTCTCTTTCCCTGCAGAGATTCCAAATTTTTTCCTCTCTCTCTTTTACCATCTGGTATGACAGAGAACTTTCTGTCAACCCGTCTGTTCTTCGTAACATTTTTTTATAGGCCTTACGTATATAGTTATGAAAATAAAGTGGAGAGAGAGAGAGAGAGAGAGAGAGAGAGAGAGAGAGAGAGAGAGAGAGATTGGTCAGCCTACCACACACGGGCCGGTCTGTCAGCAGTGAACGGGATTACTTGGGATAATCCTGGATTTCATTTGTCAAGGAAATAAATCATTCCGTAGGATCGGATTAAAATTCTCCTAAAGTGAATCTACAAAAATATTTTAAACGAATCATCTCACATTTTCCCCTTTTTTTTCAACGCATTAGATATTTACTTGCTATTAAATGTTTAATTATTAACCTGTTTTTTTATGTCAACATATCTCATAAATAAGTGATCGAGGACATCAACAGTAACTTGCAGTTCATTAGAAATCACCGTGGGCTCATCATGGTGTCTGACCACGTAGGGCAGCTCAGGGTACTATAGGAAATGCGAAGGTATAAAGGCTGACCAGCGCTGGTAGTTGTAGCAACCAGATCGACCAGTGGAGCGCGGTCATTGCGTAAGACCTGGATGTTCCCTACAGCCTTCTCGGGATAATCGCTGATAAGGAAGAATCTAATCCGATTTACAGCGATATTCATCCAAGCAACAGGTTAAAGGGCGTACAGGTGCGCCTATGGAAACTCCCCATCTTTTCTTTATCACCCTTTTTCAAGGTCGGATAAAGCACATCGTTCGTTAGGTACACGCTTGTGTAGGGCTTGGTGCTCTCTCTCTCTCTCTCTCTCTCTCTCTCTCTCTCTCTCTAAAGTTTTTACTGCTGTTATAACCTGTCTCCCTTTCGAACCTTCACCTTTTCTTCTTCGTTACTTTTACGGTATTCTTTTTGTAAGCTTATTCTTCTCCGCCTATTTCTTTGCACATTCATATTCACTCAAATATTTCCACAAAATCAACCGGATATTCTTTTAACATTTTTCGGTAAACTTTACTTCTGACAATAGTAACATCCATTCTTTATATGTCATATAATTCGCGCGTTGTACCTTTCTCTGGTACTTATTACTTTTACCAAACCTACCTGACCTTTTTCAATTGAGTCTAATATTTTATTTTCATCTTTTGTTTTCCAATCTCAATTTTATCTCCACCTCCTAACGCAATAGTCCCTCTCACCCGAGCTAAATGAGAACAAAATTCTTTTTCATTTTGCTTTATTTATCTTCTATGACCTCATGCAAGGCCTGCCTCTTCCTTCCTTCAAATAAATCAACTACCATTTCTGCTTTTTTTTTTATTTACCATTCATCTTTTTTTTTTAAATATTCTCTTCCTCCTACTGTTATCTTTTTGAGAATTTTTTTATCTTTGCATTTTGCTTTAACTTTCGTCCACATTTACGCCACTGCATTTTCTCCTCCTATCATTTGCTCCTTGTCAAATTCTTCATCTTTCATCACTTTCTTACTTATTCTTTCCTCTCTTTCTCAGCGTCTATCTTTTCCTTCAAATATTTTCTATCCGCTCTTCATCGCCCTCTATTCTCTCGTGGAAGTTCGTCCTATTCCTGCACACCTTCCGATGATCATCATGGCCGCTCTACACACGCATTTATCCAGCCGTGGCCCTCATCCTCCTACCAATCTCCTCCTCCCATCTGTGCCTCGGGGCACCACACCTCAATACCTGACTCCCTTCCAGAGCCTTGGTATTTTGTTTTTGTCGTCTTGACTCTTCTACATTCTCTCCAGGCCGCCCATCTCCCCTTCTCTCTCTCTCTATATATATATATATATATATATATATATATATATATATATATATATATATATATATATATATATATATATATATATATATATATATACAGATATAGATAGATAGATAGAAAAACATGTACAAATACCTTAACTCATATTGCCAAGAAGTGCTCCGTTTTATTTGTTCAGTAAACCTCTCTCTCTCTCTCTCTCTCTCTCTCTCTCTCTCTCTCTCTCTCTCTCTCTCTCTCTCTCTCTCTCTCATACCTACTACATATACAGGAGTTCATACAAATGTATTCTAGTAATGTCACTCCATATTTTCAAACAGCATGCGTTCATAATGAATCTCAATTCTATCTTCTTTTGGAAAACAAATTTTCTGAACAGGTCTCCAGCTGCTGCGAACAACAACGGAGGACTTTCTAAGCATATGTTTGAAAAATGAAACTCAAACTTGATACAAATTAGCCAAAGGAACTGGAGTCAGGTGGCGGCGGGAGAGATGCAAAAGCGTCATAAGGCAAAACGCTTAAGCAGAATCCAACTCTCCGGCACATAAAAGAACCTTGGGCCAGAGACCATAATCTTTTACCAGTGACATGAATTTCACATCTGATGTCCCACACGAGGAGATCGAGATCTGCCCAATGACCAGCCTTGTGAAATGCGTTGCTACAGAAATTCGTCCTAAAATACGCTGTGACGTCAGAGCACGTTTACCAAGAAGTCCACGTCAGTTATTAAATCCTGATTGTCGATTTGTAATTCTATCTAGATAACAGATTAATGAGCATTAAGGGACATATTCCTAGATGCGCTCTCTCTCTCTCTCTCTCTCTCTCTTATTCTAAGTTCACTATTAAATTTTTGTCTTGTAACTAAAGGTTAGTTGAAGATATAACCAGAAGTTATAACATGAACCTATAATAATCTGACTACAGCGTACATGAGACGCACCTGTAGGTCTTGAGAGAGAGAGAGAGAGAGAGAGAGAGAGAGAGAGAGAGAGAGAGAGAGAGAGAGAGAGAGAGAAACTGCTGAAATTTTAGGAATCAAAAATTTAATCTTGCATATGTATACCTACGATGTTATACATATGCATACATAATTACAGGCACCGGCGTACACAAAAGCGAAGACTTAACCCGCAAGTTGACAGGTTTATTTTGTCTTCCTTTCCTTTCACCTTTGAAATCTGGATCACTCCGTTTCTTTAGGTTTCCAGTCTTGTTCGACTGGAATTTAACTGGCAGGTCTGAAATCACCAAAGAAGAGATCACTATCACATTTTTCACCCTATATTTTTTTCTCAAAATAGTCGAACCAAAACGTTCTGGGTTTATTGGAGACTGAATAAGGGATATTTCATTAAGTACAAATAAGCCGCAGGACCATTACCCGCAAGAATAAACACACGTGTATATACGTATGCATGTATATGCATGTATATACAAATAATGTATATATATACATATGTATATATGTATATATATATATATATATATATATATATATATATATATATATATATATATATATATATACATGTATATGTAATAAAAGAGGGGTTCCTCTGAAAAGAAAGTCATGGTGTATAATATATATAATATAATATATATATATATATATATATATATATAGGTATATATATACATATAGATACCTATATGTATAAAATATATATATATATATATATATATATATATATATATATATATATATATATATATATATATATATACTGTATATATATATATATATATATTATATATATATATATATATATAATATATATATATATTTAATATCCAGTTTATATATTTACTAATACTCAGCAAGGAATATCCACACCCCCGAGGGGAATTATAACTGATAAGTGCTTCGTCACCAGTTGGATTCGAATTGCTGCTTGGTTTAGAATCAACGATGTACAGTGACTTTTGACCTCTGAGCCACTGGTGACGAAGCATTTCTCAGTTATAATTCCCCTTGGGTGTAAGTTATTTCCGAGCTATACTGAACTGTATATTAAACCATATGTGTGGCTTAATATTTGTAAATATAAAAAATGTCAGTGTATGTGAATATATATGCATATGTATAAGTATTTATGAGCTTTTCAGTCGAGAGACATGCCAAGTGCCATTTTTAAAATATAATAAGTTAAATCAAAAATACTTTGGCCCAGGATGGGGTTTGGTGTTTCTCGACTGAAATGTTCATATATATATATATATATATATATATATATATATATATATATATATATATATATATATATATATATATATATATATATATATATGTATACATATATATATATATATACTGTATATATAAATATAAGTATATATATATATATATATATATATATATATATATATACATATACTTACATATATATACTGTATATACACATAAATATGTATATATATATATATATATATATATATATATATAGATATATCTATCTATATATACATATATCTATTGATATACATTATGTATGTATATATATATATATATATATATATATATATATATATATATATATATATATATATATATATATATATATATATATAATTTATATATATATATATATATAATATAAATTTATAGTGTGCAGTATGTACGAGGTATGTTTGTTTGTATAAATTTAAAGTGTCATCTTTCAGCGAACTAGCGTCTATAAATAATGACCTATAAAACACACCCACAAAAACAATCACAAATGAACATCAAATGCTCATATAAAACAAATAAAACAAATACAAATAACCAAAAGATAAATTCGAAAACGCAGTATTTTAAAAATTCAATCTGATAACTCCTCCAACAAGTAAAATTATCTTGACGGTCAGAATTCTTCACTAATACTTCACCTTATCTTTGGGTCGTTTCCAGGAATCAGCTGTTTTTCTGCCGTTCAGCCTCTGACCACAGAAAGTGAATACGAGATAAGGATCGAACTCTGGCAGAGGTTCAGTCCGAAAACTAATTAAGTAGTAAAGAGGTGTAGTTCTCAGGTATAAATAAATCTATGCTAAAGGACATGCATTCTTGTTGATGTGTATTTAAGTGTTTGTCGACAGACATAAAAGACCGATGGACATAAAAAGACTGAAAATACACATCTCGTGTAAAATACATCTGTGAATACACAGACGGAGATACAAATCTTTCGATATTATTCTATTTGAATAATATCGAGTTTGCTGAATCATTTCATCAACCGTATTTATATCCTCATCTGAAATTTACATCTATTAGGCAAAACTTTAAATACTTCGTACATACGTCGTTTGAAGCCGAATGTGAGTATTTGGTTACACACATTATCTACATTTATATGTACAAAGACTTTCAACTAATTTTAGTTTTCTGTAAAAGAAAACTATTGTGCCGGCTTTGTTTGTCTGTCAGCACTTTTTCTGTCCGCCCTCAGATCTTAAAAACTGCTGAGGCTAGAGGGCTGCAGATTGGTTTGTTGGTTATCCACCCTCCAATCATCAAACATAACAAATTGCAGTCCTCCAGCCCCAGTAGTTTTTATTTTATTTAAGGTTAAAGTTAGCTATAATCGTGTCTCTGGCAACGATGTAAGACAGGTCACCACCGAGCTGTGGTTAAAGTTTCATGGGCCGCGGCCCATACAGCATTATACCGAGACCACCGAAAGATAGATCAATTATCTGCGCATTTTTTACCTGTTTTTTTTTTTTTTTTTAATTCGGGAAAGTGGCTCAGAGAGTCTTTACTATTCGGATTCTAAGAAATTATCTTAGCATGATGCTTCTAGACGCATTACCTCCTTAGTAATATAACCCACTTCAGTCGATAGACTTCCCTTTAACTCCTTCACTGATTGGGTGAACAGATGCACAATCGTTCTTAGTGAACGTACCCATCATATCGTTCCGTTTTCGCCTTGAATTTGAACCTTGATCCCCTCGCTAATAAGGTAAACACCCAAACCACAAGACCATGAATCACAGAAAAATAAAGCATATATTATTCCCGTAACAACTTCCATCGTATAAACAAACAAACGTATGACTACATCTACCAGAGCAATTATGAAAAACATCCAAAGCGCACCATCTAAAAACTCCCCAGTTTTAGTGTCCAGAAAAAAAAACAGCCTGAAATAGCTGCCGGGCATTCAGGAGCAACACCCGAGTCGTGGGCCACTTCCACTGACCTCTCCGGGAGGAAATGGAGCTCTCGTCGAAAGCAAGCGGAAGGCCTCGTGCGGAACGCACCAAGGTCATACTTTGAAAAACAACGGGGGTTGCAATGCTTCACGCCGAACCCCTAAAATAAATTTAGGCCTTCCTCACGGGCTAATCCCATAAACTCGCTGCCTAAGACTGAAGGTCAAAGCATTTTTTTTAACGCCTCCAAACCATGCTAGAGATTTGGCAGAAACAAAATGAGTGTGGGCCTTTTTCGGTAAAGGTCAGAACATAAATAACTTGCTGAGGGCTGAGGTAGAATTGCAAAATTTATGCGCAAAAACAAGTCAGTAGATTGCAAATAAGGAAACTGCGTTGCAAAAAGGACATGTGTATCTTAAAAAATATTACCAAGTGCAAGGTAAAGAAGGAAGCTTATTAAATCCGGTAAAAACAGGAACGAAATTTGGTCGATAAAAACTGCTATTAATAATATGGAATTAATTACAAATGACTCAAATCACTAAATAATACATGACGAAGCTCTACATGTAAAACTAACACTAATGAGGACGTATGACAAATTTCATCGATACCAACAGGGCCTTATAAAAACTCACAATCGATACCATATACAGCTACACTCAATGCCAAAACCTCGAGTAAAAAATTTAGAAAAATTCCTCATCACAACTTTCGTTCTTATGGCATTATATATATATATATATATATATATATATATATATATATATATATATATATATATATATATATATATATATATATATATATATGTATATATATATATTAGAGAGAGAGAAAGAAAAAAAAAAAAAATTGATAACACATCTGACTCAGGTTTGTAGGTCCAAATACATGCCTGTACATACAGTACAGTATATACGGAGATTTGGCTGATATATTCACATGAACCGATGTCGCAAAGCTGCCGGTATGGAAGAGATAAAAAACGCACTAGATTCAAACATTCTTTAAACACTGTTAGCATCCCCGGGAGATGTTTCAAGCTGTTCATTATTCTTTCATAATCTAAGGACGAGTTAAATAATAGCTGGTTAAAAATGAAGAAAAGCTGGTGATGTACCAATAATTACAATAAATTTATGCGTTCAGCTTTTTCATCTTTGATAAATGAGACAAAACATTCCTGAAAATTTTTATTCTAACACAGACCCGAGAATCGTGGTTGGTACTTGTAATCCTTTGACGTGTAGTAGTACAAGTAATGGTACTTGCGTGGACAGTTCTTGGAAATGTCTGCGGACAAGACCACTGGAACACTTCGGTAGACAAAGTCTGTAACGGGTAACTTGCTGGTCTGGCCTACCCAATCGAGGGTAAGGATTTTTGTATATAATTTGCGGTTCGGATAATAATGTCAATGATTTTAAGTATCACCTCGCTGAGTTGAAAACATTTCCCGAAAATAGCTGAGGGCACAGAAATTCGCAATAACAAACCAGTTATGAACCAAATAAAAGTCCACTTCTTTTGACTTACATTTATGTTTTTCATTACCTATAATCATATATACAGTATATATATAGTATATATATATATATATATATATATATATATATATATATATATATGTATATATATATATATATATATATATATATATATATATATATATATATATATTATATATATATATATACATACATACATGTGTGTGCGCGTGGATTTTTTGTCACGTACTCCGTGAAATTTTTATATTCATAAACATTAAGTTACAAAGGTAGTTTAATGTAAAATTCACTCAACCACGGAATAAATTCCCCTTCGATGTATTATCCCGAGGTTGAGTGAATTTGATATTAAACGATGATTGTATTTTACTGTCTGTGAAAATGTGTGTATATATATATATATATATATATATATATATATATATATATATATATATATATATATATATATATATATATATACATAAATAAATTTTCTTCTATCTTTTAAGTCTTATAATACCATTATTTACTATGGGAGTTTATTCCAAAGCCCTTTGTAATGATAAAAAACAAAAACGTCCAATATGCATATTTGATTTATACATACTTCTTGACTTTTTTAACTGAAAACGTACGAGATCTGATATGCAAGGAATCGGCTCTGAATAAAATAACTGATAGCATGGCAGGAGCTAACATTCTTTATGAATACCGTGGGTCAATAATCAATTTCTGCCAGTCTAATAACAATAATAATAATGATAAAAGACCAGCAACAAACAAGAGCAAAGGAAAACCACGAAGCTTCCCCATTGACCTCATAAACCCAATCATCCAATTTCCTTCGCCAGTGGTGTAAACGCACTAACCCCATTCCCCAGTCGAGACTCAAGACACTTAAGCACCGCCTCGAAGCCTACGTAGCCTCAGACGACAGCTTAGGCAGCCAGCCACTGCCCTTGCGGCACGGCCGTTGCTAAATACCTGCTGCTGCTGCTGGTGGTGGTGGTGGTGCTTCTGGTGGAGGTGGTGGTGGTGGTGGTGGGCAAAAAAAGAGAAAAGAGAAAAGAAGCGAAAACGGCCCTAACTCAAGCAAAATAATGAATGGAGAATAGGAAAGTGTTACATTTCTGCGGTGTCCGGAAAGTTTTTTTTTGGCGATTTGCTTAAAATGTTTTCTGTTTTGGTTACTTTGCGTACGTTCTAACGTTTTGTCTTTTGAAGCTATTTAAAATGAGATCTTATTTCTTTCAAATTTGGCATTTCATTGCATTTTTCGTGTCCTCTAATCTGAAGTGCCCTTTGCTTTAACTCAAAATTTGGTCTTCACACATAAAAGTGCAGTGGTAAGTTTTTATATAAAAAAAAATACCAACTTCATCATCTTCAACCACAACAGTAGCCATTACAATCAACATCAACTTCATCCGATGATATATTATATTACCAAATCTGTGGATTTTGACAAAGCTACAATTATAAAAGCTACGATTACAGAGTCAAAAGCACATCACTAATGGAAACGATAGAGATACTTGCATGCAAAATGTCATCATCATTATCACCATCATTAACACCTTCAAGGACACAAGAATATCTCCGTCACCGTTTAAGTAATGTCATTATCATTACGATTACAACACTAACAGAAATTAACATAAATATTCTACACTCTAATTCTGACACAGCAAACGCCTCCGAGTTACTTTTTTTCCTCCTCTCTCTCCCTCTTCTAAAACCTTGAGTTAAATGTCCGAAAACCTCAGGTCAAAACCAGTCATTAGAAACCCATTAGAAAACGCCTGATTAGATTTGCCAGTAACCTGGAAGACAAAGGGAACCTTGACAGGCGACGATCATCTTGGAAAAGAAACCACTGAGGTCATGTTCGATGTCGCCGAAGTGCTTTCTGGACCGGGACCGAAGGATCTTTATGGTTGCAGTCATTCGCGAGTTGTTAGGTTGAACAACCTTTCGGAGGTAAAACGTCTTACGTAATAAATGGCTTGCTCAGCTGGGCGTTGTGTCTTCTACGAAATATCTGCAGGGAAATCTGTCTAAACGACTTCGCGGACTTTGTTTGTGAATGTCTCTCCAAAAAAAAATCTCGATTCTTTCACGAAAACTAAGCATGTATGCAATGCATTTCAATTTACTGGAAACATGAGATTAACCTCAGTTCACCAGAGAGAGAGAGAGAGAGAGAGAGAGAGAGAGAGAGAGAGAGAGAGAGAGAGAGTCCTCCAGGCCACAATTTCAAATAACTGAAAGTTGGTACATGCTGCACACATTACCATAATCGAGTCATCAAAGCCTTTTAAAGTTTACTAAACATTTAAGAAATATCAAAAGCATTTATAAGATAACCATTATAGACCTAAAAAATAAATAAAAACAACTACAAACTAACGTAAATTTAATCGCACGGTCAATAAACATTATAAATAAACGAAAAAAGATATTACCGGATGAAAGCAATTTTACGTGATAAGTAGCAGTAAAACGTATAAATTCCTCGCACCTAGAGGGATCAAACCAAAATTCTACTTGTTAATTCAAAAAAGTAAAAACAGAGGAATGTCTGGTTACGTCAATGCAACAAACACACAACTCTCACCGTTCATTTCCTAAGCTATTCGTAAGCACAAAAGAAACAACGTACCTTAAACATCTAAGTAAAAGCTTGACTTTTTAATTTGTTGTTTTACAAAATTTCTGGGAAAACAGAAATCTTCATTCACTGTCTGCCATTTAAGACTCACCCTGTTAAAAAAAAAAATTTTTTTTTAATCTGACGATTCTTACATTTGATTCCTGTCACCATTTGAGTGTCGCCAAAGATTTAGAAAAATCCTCATTGCAAGTAAATTAAACAAAAAAACTACAAGACGGAAATAAACGTAAAGGAGAAATAAACTAAGGAAAATCAAATCTAAAAAATGAAAAATATAAAAATGCAAAATATAAAAAAATGCAAAATATAAGTTTACTACAAGAGAAAAAAAAAAAACACTGATATTGCGAAACGAAAGATCCACTATTTCACAAAACGGGAAATCGAAAAGCTCATTCATCACAGCAAATACCCGCAATGAACTCGCAGATTACATGTTATGGGCAGGACCTCCGCGGAGTTCTTCCCTCCACCTACTAAAGTAAAACCGCAAAGAAATATTTGAGTTATTTACCTTATCTACATGATGAGAGAGAGAGAGAGAGAGAGAGAGAGAGAGAGAGAGAGAGAGAGAGAGAGAGGTCAACTGAGATGAAGGTGACTAAGGAAAAAGGGGCGGTCCTCAAACGACCCTACATGGAGCGGAATGACGATTAAGTCTTCTACGGTAAATCAACTTCGACAAATCTGGGCCAGTGCAAATAACAGCTGAGCCAATGCCTCATTAACGCTAGGGGAAACAAATGACAATTACTGCTCTGCAAAATGATGAAACAAAAAAAATTGGATCGTCTGAGATCATCGTTTTGTAGTAATACTGAAACTCCCGTTCCGACTTGGAGAGCAACGAGCAGAAACGAGTTTTGGTTCTAAATTCTGCTTTACTGTATATCGACGTAGAAAAGAATTTTTGCAACTTAAGAAAAATCAAATTATTACAAAAACAAGGGAAAATTATATATAAATATATATATATATATATATATATATATATATATATATATATATATATATATATATATATATATATATATATATACACACACACATATACTGTATAAATTTATATATATATATATATATATATATATATATACACATTTACATATATCCTGTATAAATTTATATATATATATATATATATATATATATATATATATATATATATATATATAATGTATATATATATATATATATATATATACACACACACATACAGTATATATATATTATATATATATATATACAGTATGTATTTGTGTCTCTTGTGTTTGTGTCTCTTATGTATATTCCTACACACGTGTACAAATATATCACTGCAGAATGAAAATAAATCACCAACTGCTAGATTCCTTCAAGTAAGAGTCATATCCTCTGGACGGAATTATGGAAGAGGGCACTGGCAAGATGACCTTGAAGATCTAATACCTAATCCCCTTACACTCCTCCCCCGCCCCGGCCTCCTACCCATACCCTTCCGTCTCCAGCATCCCTTCAGAAGGATGATTTCACCTGCGGTTTCTATAAAAACTTCAAATGAGTGTCAATCGTTATTAAGCTAATGGAGTTATTTGGTTAACCGGATATCTGTGACTTCAATGTGTGATGAATTATATGATAACTATATATTTACTCTCTGAATTGTTGACTCCACATAATAAGGCAGGCAAATGTAAATTTATAATATAGATTCTTAAATGAAGGGCAAAACTTAACTAAAAAATCTTAATTTCATAAGAGAGCTAGATTAAGTTTGTGTGCTCTGTCTTCGTAGAGCAGCTCAGATTATCAGCAACAAGCACATACACTTAAAACTGATGAAACCATCAACAATAAAAGTAGTATAATTTATAATAAGAAAATATCACCAAACAACTTCAACAATTCCCTTCACTATTCTTAAAAGAGAAAATTAAGCAGATTCACGACTAACCTACACCAGAGCAATCTGGATATCCAAAAAGAAACAAGTAAGACCATAAATGATGATAAATACTGGAAGCTGGAGCCAGATACCCTGATGAAGGAAAAAAAGAATGAGGTGAGGGAGAGGGAACCGGGGGAGATGCACAAACAGCGTAGGAGCAACAAGGAGACCTTGAGGAAGCACCGAGCCCCTTCGGCATGGTCGTCTGCGCCGACTTCAAGTCTGTGGGTATAAATATCAAGACGAATCAACTCCGTGACACACAAATCCTGCTGCTGCTGCCGCTGCTTTCTCTGGTTCTTTATTTTTCCTCCGCTTTTTGTCTCTCATAGATTTCCCTTCGTGTCTCGCTGATGTCCACCGACAACTTTGCCATAAATAATAAGAGAGAAATCATTTGCGTACAACATATGCAACATGCAAGTAGACTAGAGATTTAGAATGCCACAAAAAAGCATGCCGGTATAGAAGATCGTACAACCTTGGCTAAATAGGCTAATGTACGGTGGAGTTACTTTTGGACATGGTGCAATCTTTTTTTTTCTTTCTTTCTTTCTTTCACAGCCGAATTCTTTATACCTGGATTTTACTTAAAGGTCATTGGTTGGTTTGCCGCAGGCTTCGACACATCTGTTGTCAACAGATCCAATATAACGAGTTTATCTCGGTACTTTTTAACTGACTTGGAGATACTGAGCTAAACGTTGTGGTCAGAACTTGTGAACACAGACAGACAACTCAGATAGTCTATAACAGATATGCAGATATATAACATACGTACATACTGTACATGTATATACATTTCTAGTAAGTATACACATAACCGAATGAGTATACATACATACATACGTACATACATAAATACACTCATACATATATATATATAGAGTGTGAGTGTCTGTGGCGTGTGTAGATAAATAAATAGAAAGATAGATACAGGCTGGACGAACAAATGTGTTGAAATATATCCAAGTATTCAACAGCAGGAGTAAACGTTCATCACTCAATTCAAGCTTCTTAGTTTATAGAAAATTACTTTATACCAAAAATGGTGAATTATGAAAACTGAACTGCACACTAATTAGGTGCAGGAGCATGAAAAAAATCGTAAATGACTCCAAAACTTAGTTCACTAATTCAAAACACAAAGAGGAGACAATATCTAATGCATGATTTCACCCCAGTAAAATCATGCATTAGATATTGTCTCCCCTTTATGCTTTGAATTAATGAACTAAGTTTTGGAGTCATTTACGATTTTTTTTCATGCTCCTGCACCTAATTAGTGGGCAGATCAGTTTTCATAATTCACCGTTTTTGGTAAAAAGTAATTTGCTATAAACTAAGAAACTTGAATTGTGTGATGAACGTTTACTCCTGCTGTTGAATACTCGGATATATTTCAACACATTTGTTCGCCCAGCCTGTACCTATCTTTCTATTTATTTATCTACACACGCCACACACACACCAATACCTCATCAAGGCCTTCTCATTTTGATGGTATACATTTTGACAGAGCCGTGAATACACGCTAGAGTTGCTCTCTCTCTCTCTCTCTCTCTCTCTCTCTCTCTCTCTCTCTCTCTCTCTCTCTCTCTCTTCACCATAGCTACAACCAACAACGAACGACTAAAAACTGCGTGCCTAATTCACTGCTTAGGTCAACAGAAGCACACTGGATTAGGCAACTCGTCCATTAGTCGAGTCGAACACAAGTCATCCAGTTGTGAACTAGGCGCGCTACCACAAGCTACCAGACAATGAAAGACCGTTGTGAGAAAACTATCAAAGAAATAATTTTTTTCCTCCCTAAACTTGAGATATCAGTGTTCTTGAATATGCAGTTCCTTGAAATGGAATTTTTTTTTATATTTAAACAAGAAAGAGGGCGTTATAACTTCAACCAAGCACATTAAAAACGCAACATGCCTTGTCATGATACCCCTGCCGTCACTTCTCTTATTAAAATACTCAACGCACCCAAACAGCTGAGAATAAACTTGTGGTCACTAACACTGAAGTGAGTTTTCGCCCTTCTTATCTCTTCTGATGAACTTCACGTTGTCACCTTTACGATACTCATCACGGAAACCCACTCTACTCTGGATTCAGCTACCAAAGGAATTCACGTAACATTTATTTTTTATATTTATGAGCCAATTGAAAAACGAAAGGAAAATGAAACTGCTTAGTAAAGAATAATGAGACAGACTTATACGAGTCAGATAAGAACCCAAAGCTTTGGCAGTAAAACGGTAAACGCAGTTACTAACCAAACCAGTCAGACGACTATTATTATTATTATTATTATTATTATTATTATTATTATTATTATTATTATTATTATTATTAAGAAGAAGAAATTCAAGCTTCCCAAGAATATGGTGGTCACTAGAAATAATTAACAAAAGGTAATGGTAAATAAAGAAAGAAGAGCTCTCACTTATTAAAAAAAGAAAAAATAAAT
The DNA here is from genome assembly GCF_040412425.1 of Macrobrachium rosenbergii. Taxonomy (NCBI): domain Eukaryota; kingdom Metazoa; phylum Arthropoda; class Malacostraca; order Decapoda; family Palaemonidae; genus Macrobrachium; species Macrobrachium rosenbergii. The sequence goes on along the minus strand of NC_089799.1, from coordinate 31,160,620 downwards.
TAATCAATTATTAAATAGATGAAAATGTATTAAAATCCAAGGCGATTAGCATTAGACGACTAATGACTGCGAAGTGAGGAAAGTGGCATTCTGCGCAGCATTACTATTCTGCCAGGGAGGAAAGGTGACTGACTTTCCGTCAGCCCTGGGAACTATGGCCGAAGTATAACCTGGAGAAAAGACAGCAAGGTCACCTAGCTGGGGAAAGTAGAGAGAAGGTAACGGAACGGGTTTGACCAATTGTCTTTGAGTCAATCCTGTATGGCAGAAAAAAAGGAAGAAGCCATAAACAGAAAAGCAATATTTCACAATGGGACGGAGAAGGCCAAATTAAAGTTTTAGTAACTAGAATAAATGAGTCAAAAATGCGCCGATGTTTCTTCGGCGCAATCGAGTTTTCTGTACAGCGTATAATGCTGTGTGAAACTGTCAGAACCGCCCCATGAAACTTTCAGCCACAGCCCGGTGGTGGCCTGTGTTGTTGGCACCTATAGCGGTGCCAGATTTTCTGTACAGTGTATAATGCTGTATGAAACTCTCAGACCAGGCCCATGAAGCTTTCATCCACAGCCCGGTGGTGGCCTGTGTTGTTGGCACCTATAGCGGTGCCAGATTTTCTGTACAGTGTATAATGCTGTATGAAACTCTCAGACCAGGCCCATGAAGCTTTCATCCACAGCCCGGTGGTGGCCTGTGTTGTTGGCACATATAGCGGTGCCAGACGCGCGATCATAGCTAACTTAAACCTTAAATAAAATAAAACCTACCGAGGCTAGAGGGTTGCAATTTGGTACGTTTGATGTTTGGAGGGTGGATGATCAACGTACCAATTTGCAGTCCTCTAGCCGCAGTAGTTTTTAAGATCTGAGGGCGGACGGACAGACAAAAAGCCCTCTCAATAGTTTCCTTTTACAGAAAAGTAAAACATACGAAATCGAAGCAAGCAACATACGTTTTCTAAGTTGCCTAGTATCTATTAGAACTGTGTTATTGCCTCGAGACACGTC
>NC_089799.1:31074613-31154613 GCF_040412425.1 Macrobrachium rosenbergii | reverse complement strand
CACCAGCCAACTGATTTGTTAATTGAGGGCAATGTCTACTGTTGTTATGAAAAAGGGAGTGCAGGATTTTTTGTCTTTACTTTAACAGAGAGAGAGAGAGGGAGAAATTGTGTGTATTTGTGTCTCGCTGCAGGCAATCAAAGAGCTCTGCTCTTTGCTTAATATATGTTGGATGTAGAATCTCGGAAGTAACCGACAATATTAAACGAAACTAATTCGTCAACTTTTGAACAAGAAAAAACTTCGCTGAAAACCACTCCTGTGCCGAAATGAAGAGAGGCAGTTGCAAATAAGAGTAACAGCGCAAAACAGGATGGGAACAGGAACCAGGTGGTAGCCACGACCAAGGTAGCAAGATGGTGCCGGTAGCAGTACTTAACCATGAGTTGTTACTTTTGCTAAAACAAGATCAGGGGGAGGGAGTCAGTGTGGGGGACCCTCCAGAGATGGGAGGGTGGGGGCCGAGTTGAGCATGGAGGAAGGAAGACGCAAGGAGGAACAGGAGGTATGGTGAGGAAGGAGTGAGAGATACAAGGAGAGATGTAGGGCCTCCCCCTTAAGGTAGGTATGACGCAGGTTGAGAGATAGCGCAAGGGCGTTCCAAGGTCGCGCATCTCTTATGGTCGTCACGATCGAATCCGACTTTTTATTTCATTTCCGATCTTTTTATCTTAATGAATATTGTCTTGAAATCCCACCTTTCCCCCGCCCCCTCTCTCTCTCTCTCTCTCTCTCTCTCTCTCTCTCTCTCTCTCTCTCTCTCATGCACACACAAAACTGATGAATATCAGTTTTTGTGCTTTTATGTTTACGTGTGTGTGTGTGTGTGTGTGTGTGTGTGTGTGTGTGTGTGTGTATATATATCTGTATGTATATATATATATGTATATATATATATATATATATATATATATATATATATATATATATATATACTTATATATGTAATATATACATATACATTTATTCTTATATATATAATATATATATATACAATTATTTATTATATATATATAATATATATATACAATTATTATATATATATATATATATATAATGTAATATATAATATATATACTGTATATATATGATAGATACATAGGTCAAGCACAAATAACACATGAATATCGTATTCACTTTACCTTGAAAATATCTTACACCCAATGCGGAATTATAAAAGTTCTCCTACCCTGAGCAGGACTCGAACCTGTGCCTTACTGGCTTGGTAGAGAGATGACTGAGTGGCTAAGGTCACTGTCACCCTACTTCAATCCAAACTAAGGCATATGTTTGATTTCAGTCAGGGTAGGAGGATGTAAAATAAAGTGAATGCGATGTTAATGGGCTATTTGTAGCTTAATATTTGAAAGTATAAAAAAATGTAAAATTAATGACATTGTAAAATTAATGACATTGTGTATATATATATATATATATATATATATATATATATATATATATATATATATATATATATATATATATATATATATATATTTATGTGTGTATAGGGTAGAAACATTTAATCAATGCAAATCCAAATATATGTAACCGAAATGAGAACGCATTAGGTTCTACCCTTATACACGCACACACACACACACACACATATATATGTATATAATGCGAAGCTAAATCGTAGGAAGACCAGCTCATAGCTGACAGGAGATGAAATTTACACTACTACGCATCTAGCATCAAATGGCTCCCGAAACCGCACTGACCATCGGCGATGCGTCTCACATCCCTTCAAAGACAAAATCCGAAAAGACGCTGTGTGGCTGCTGTTGCGTAACAGAACGGAGTCAGTCTGCAAAGGCAGGTAACGCGACGTGAATACGTGGCCCTATCAGGTGGCGAAGAATAGTGCTTACAGGGTGATAAAGATCTCTCTCTCTCTCTCTCTCTCTCTCTCTCTCTCTCTCTCTCTCTCTCTCTCACATGAGCCAGGTGTTGTGTCATCAGTTCTCAGCATCTTTATCTTGGAGGACAGGCTTTCTTTCGCTGGATCTCTATTTGTCGGTAATTTTTTTTTTTTTTTTGTGAATCACTCTCTCGTTTTCTCTCGCACTCTATTTCCCTCTCGGAAATGAGGCACAAACGTAAATTATTGTTAGTGTTAACATTACGGCAAACTGACGGGCAAACTAAACGTATCGTGATCATAGGCAATAAATTAAAACTAAGACACTGACTGAGGAGTGCATATAAGTAAAAACACAGACATGAGAAATATGCACCGAAACAATAATTTAAACGCCTCGAATTAGTTATCCTTAGTTTACCTATTGAAGGGCAGCTAACTGTCGGAACAGGATTACAAAGCGTCGCAAGAGTGTGTGTGGGAAGGGGGTGGGGGTGGAGAAGTCCTCAGACTTACCAAATGGGGATTAGCTAATCTTCTTGAAGAAAATGAGTTTTTTCACTATAAACAAGAAATACCAAACGACAGAACAAGATAGATTAAAAAAAAAGGCAAAAACTTCGACTCAAAATAATAATTCAAATGCAGCCATAATCTTTTCGAAATCAGATCAATCAGCTCTGCTCCAAGCACCCTACAGTAAGAACAAATTGATATCAATTGATAATCAAAAATCATCAAAGGTGTGGTTACCTTGGTGATGGGACTATAACTTATTCGTATACTCAATTGGCACGACAGTGAAGATGGGCGTGTAAAAAATAATGATGATATACAATATTAACTGTAAATATATATATATATATATATATATATATATATATATATATATATATATATATATGTGTGTGTGTGTATTATAATATATATGTGTGTGTGTGTGTGTGTAAAGACAAAATCCACGAACCTTCGTGGATTTTGTCGTTATATATTCATCACGTTCCACATTTTCGTGATTCAGTTATATGTATATATATATATATACTGTATATATATATATATATATATATATATATATATATATAATATACAGTATATATATATATATATATATATATATATATATATATACAGTATATATATATATATATATATATATATATATATATATATATATATATATATATATATATATATAGCTTAATGATAAATAGTATTGCCAAGACCAGGAAGAACATTCTTTATTGTACAAGCTTTTTAGGTATAAAACCTCATCATCAGGCTGAAAAAACCGACAAGGATGAGAATCAATAAAATTACAATAAAATGAATTGTCATAATAAATCTTCAGCAAAAATACTAACGAAATATATAAAATGAACAAGTAAATACAAACTAAAAGGGTGAGACGTAAAATAACGAAAAATTAAAAACACAAACATAAAAATATGAAAATAAAACTAAAGTGAAATATAAACAAACTACCACTCACAAAGTAAAATATTTAACGACCTAATTGAGTACCTACTATGAAATTACACGATAGCTAGTTGAATACCAGACGAGTTGTTGTTCAATTCCGGCTTCATCTTTTTAATAGTCAGCGACTCTGAAATTAAAAGGTCCAGTCTATTTGAACAAAAAGACAGTACCCGAAAATCCAGGTCAGTGAAAGGATGGTCTTGTGTTAAACTGTGTTCTCTAATGGCAGAAAAGGGTGGTTTGGAAAGGGAAACCTAGTTCTAATAGAAAGACCTCTGTGTTCCAAAATTCTGTGTCTGAGCCAGCGGGAACTAGATAGATGCCACTATTTCTGAATACAGGAACAATACAGAAATAGTGGCAAATTTGAGACCTCTATTGTTTATAGAAAAAAAGTACTGATTTTTTACTGGCTTGGGATTGAATTTTCGGACCATTTTTTATGACCCAAAGTTGTATAAGATGAACTCAATACGCACTTTGATTAATAGAGCCTACAATGTTTGTTGTGATTTTAATTTATTTCATCAAGATATGGTTTTCCTCCAGAATTATTTTTCTGAAAACTCATATCCCATTTTTGTATTTTACAAAGTTCTGAAAAATTTTTTAAATGAAAAGTTTTGTCCCAGACCGGTGTACAGTACTGCTAGTAAAGATGTAAAGTACATTAAATTGCCTTACCTTGGTCATAGTAGCTATATGGTCCGAAAAAGTTACAAGAAATACTTAAGCATTGTTTCCCTCAAATCAGTTTCCGGTTTGTTTTCTGTAATCCTTTTACAATAAGATCACTTTTGAGAGAGAAGCCTACTCTGCCTGTGGACCTTAATTCCTGTGTCGTTTACTTGTTCACTTGTTCGCAGTGTGGTCTGCGATACGTGGGATCTAGTTCCCGCTGGCTCAGACACAGAATTTTGGAACACAGAGGTCTTTCTATTAGAACTAGGTTTCCCCTTTCCAAACCACCCTTTTCTGCCATTAGAGAACACAGTTTAACACAAGACCATCCTTTCACTGACCTGGATTTTTGGGTACTGTCTTTTTGTTCAAATAGACTGACCTTTTAATTTCAGAGTCGCTGACTATTAAAAAGATGAAGCCGGAATTGAACAACAACTCGTCTGGTATTCAACTAGCTATCGTGTAATTTCATAGTAGGTACTCAATTAGGTCGTTAAATATTTTACTTTGTGAGTGGTAGTTTGTTTATATTTCACTTTAGTTTTATTTTCATATTTTTATGTTTGTGTTTTTAATTTTTCGTTATTTGCTGTCTCACCCTTTTAGTTTGTATTTACTTGTTCATTTTATATATTTCTGTTAGTATTTTTGCTGAAGATTTATTATGACAATTCATTTTATTGTAATTTTATTGATTCTCATCCTTGTCGGTTTTTTCAGCCTGATGATGAGGTTTTATACCTCGAAAGCTTGTACAATAAAGAATGTTCTTCCTGGTCTTGGCAATATTATTTATCATTAAGCTAAGATTTCAAGTAGCTGCCCAATTACTGAGAGTATATATATATATATATATATATATATATATATATATATATATATATATATATATATATATATATGTGTGTGTGTGTGTGTGTGTGTGTGTATATATATACAGTATATATATATATATATATATATATATATATATATATATATATATATATATATATATATATATATATATATATATATATATATATATATATATACATATACATATATGTATATATATATATATATATATATATATATATATATATATATATATGTATATATATATATATATATATATATATATATATATATATATATATATATATTCCATGAGGTGAGGATCACCTCATGAGAGACCTCAGCAATTTTAAATTCAATAAAAGAGTATGCAATTTGACGGGAAACTGAGCAATTACGTCTATTATTTACTCTGTCTCTCCACCCACGGCTGCAGCACACAACAGTTGATTAACCAGGTAACTGATTCACAGGTTACGCGAACAGAGGCATTCTGGGAGTCCAAGGAGCAGCTCCCATGCCGTTCCTTTCCTTGTCTGGTTCGGGGATAAATTATTATTTTTATTAAAACAGTTTTACCAGACCACTGAGCTGATCGTCAGCTCTCACAGGGCTGGCCCGAAGGATTTGATTTTATTTATATTTTTTTAAATATTTTGTCAATTAAATTACAATTTTTCAAAAAGTTTATGATTGGATTAATTTCAAATGCTGAAGTTTCTGACAAAATTTCATGATTTATTTCCAGATGATTCATGTCCCTCTGTCGTGAGCCGAAGAGACGGCAGTTGCAGCACAAGAACCTCAGAAAGAGAGAGAGAGAGAGAGAGAGAGAGAGAGAGAGAGAGAGAGAGAGAGAGAGAGAGAGAGAGAGAGCAAAAATCGCAGCTAGGAATGCAACTCTAACCAAAATAAAAAAAACAGGATCAACGACCATAATGGAAAGAGAACAAAGACCAAGAACAAAAAAATTCTTTGTAATTTGACAAAACGCGGAATTCGTGGCGGTCCAGAATGATCTCATAAGGACGAAGGGAAATCATTAAGGGAGCGATAAAGAGACAATTGGTGTCGCCAGGAACTAGGGTTGGCGTCTTCTTAGAGGAAAACACCTCTCCAGATTCCTTATGAATATGGTTTCCACATTGTTCCTTACTTTTATCTCATTCCCATCTTTTTATTCTCGTTTCAAATGCACTTCATGAAAGGACAATATATATATATATATATATATATATATATATATATATATATATATATATATATATATATATATATATATATATATATCTATATATATATATATATATATCTATATATATATATATATATATATATATATATATATGTATATATATGTATATATATGTATATATATATATATATGTATATATATGTATATATATATATATATATATATATCTATATATAAATATTTATAAATATTTATATTTATATATATATATATATACAGTATAAATATATGTGTATATATATGTATATATATATGCACACACACATATATGTGTATGTATATAATGTGTGCTCATAAGATATAAAAAACAACCGGTATCCATCGGCGTTTTAAATAATCATTAATATTCATGAAATGTGTGTATGTTTGTGTGTGTGTGCGTGTGTGTGAGAGAGAGAGAGAGAGAGACAGAGAGAGTAATATTCATTACGTTTCGACATCAATGCCAAATCTGTATCGCACAAAATTCCTAGCATCGCTGCTGCTCTTTCCGGGCCGTATCGAACCAAGATCACTTCCTCAATTCATTTAATGCATTACATTCCCGCCGCAGGATCACTGCTCGGTCGCAGCATGAAGTTAGAAACTGTTACTTTCCCACGAAGGTTCTAAGCTTTATTCTACTTCCCTCGCAACAAATACCAGCTTTACCGGAGGGTAATGAATAACGCGTGGGTACCGGCACCAACTTAATCGTATCGTGTCAAATCACTTTCATTACCCCATCTTCGTTAATGAGCTTGAATAAGAATATGATTACTATGGAATGCATAACGACCGTGAATAATTTGTATTAATTTTTTTTATGACTGTCATTGTTACGCAGCAGCGTGTAATCTTTGCTTTTCCGTGTCCTGGGCTCATTTTCGTTTTGCCACGCTAATCGCTCCATGGAAACAATCGTCGTAATTTTCCTTTTTGTGTAAACTTATCGCAATAATAATCATCAAGATTGCGCGCAGGCGAAGACGCACATACACATACACACACGCACACACAGATACACACATCCGGTACAATATATATGTATATATATATATATACATATATATATACATTATATATACATATATATATATATATATATGTAAGTAGATAGGTATTTGTGTGTGTGTATGTGTATCTGTGTACAAAAATTTATTGACAGATATCAGCTTTACAAGGAAATCAAACGAGCAATATTTCTTTGGCTCTACAACGGACTTGAACTGACGTCATCTAAATCAGACGAGCAATATTTCTTTGGCTCTACAACGGGCTTGAACTGACGTCATCTAAGAAATGCACAGCCCTGGTTTCAAGAACCACTAATCGTAAGCCGAAACGACAAACATACATTTGCTTGAAATTAAATATTACTAACTACATATTCGAGTACATCTAATTCATATAATATAAGTAACCGTCAACTGCACAGGGCTTCAGATAAATACGATAAAAAAAAAGCACCAAAATTGATATTTATGATGAAAACAAATATGTATTATTCATTCTCCTATTTCTATTTATCATTCTAAATTCCAATTACGAAATCACAATCCTTTAACAGCATGACAGGCTTAAGTTGTATTATTTTCTCCGATGATTCTATAAACACCCATAATTTTTGTCTTAATGCCCTTCGTCATACGCATCTTAGGGTGGTCCGCCCTTTATTCAGGGACCTTAACAAGACTTGCTCTTCACGCTCCATGGACCACTCCAGTTCCCGAGTCTTGGAGCATTTGTTAGGGAGCAGGAGGTTCAACCCTCCGTACTCTCTTAATTTATATACGCGTCTGTAAACGTGCATGTGAGTGTATATATATATATATATATATATATATATATATATATATATATATATATATATATATATATATGTGTGTGTGTGTGTGTGTGTGTGTGTGTGTATAACTGTGTATATACGTATACATACATATTTATTTACCCTATTCATCCTTGTTTTTTCTCTTTCACATTTCAGTCTATCGATCCCAATTTCATTTTTTTAATGGGTTACCTTCCTTGTTAAGGCCGTTAAGCTTGTAGCATTCTGCTTTTCCAACTATAGTGGCAGTTTGGTTTATAATAATAATAAATACAAAAATATATAATATATATAAACTAATGTTTACTCTGTATATTTAAATAATGTGAAGTGACATGAAAAAAGTTGGAAGCCAGGGTACTATGATACTGTCTGGATTTATTACTTTATTTTCATTTAAAAAGTCCCAAAAGAAATTTCATAACAGGTTATATTGAGTGTTTAGTTAAAATAACGACAATATTAAGTCTGTACTTATAATCAAACCAGTAATCACGTTCATAATGATCAAATAATTTCCCTTAGTGAAATCAGATGGAAAATTGTCAAATAATTTCCCTTAGTGAAATCAGATGGGAACTTATCAAATAATTTCCCTTAGTAAAATCAGATGGGAACTTATCAAATAATTTCCCTTAGTGAAATCAGATGGGAACTTATCAAATAATTTACCTTAGTAAAATCAGATGGGAAATTAATAAATAATTTCCCTTAGTGAAATTAGATGGGAACTTATCGAATAATTTGCCTTGGTGAAATCAGATGGGAGCTTGATAATTTCCCTTAGTGAAATTAGATGGGAACTTATCAAATAATTTGCCATGGTGAAATCAGATGGAAATTTATCAAATAATTTGCCTTAGGGAAATCAGAGGAACTTACCAAATGATTTGATGTGAAACTTATCAAATAATTTGCCATGGTGAAATCAGATGGAAATTTATAAAATAATTTGCCTTAGGGAAATCAGAGGAACTTATCAAATAATTTGCCTCGGTGAAATCAGATGGGATTTATCAAATAATTTACCTTTGTGAAATCAGATGGGAACTTATCAAATGTTTTGCCTCGGTGAAATCAGATGGGAACTTATCAAATTATTTGCCTTAGTGAAACCAGATGGGAACTTATCAAATAATTTCCCTTTGTGAAATCAGATGGGAACTTATCAAATGTTTTGCCTTTGTAAAATCAGATGGGAACTTATCAAACGATTTGCCTCAGTGAAATTAGATGGGAACTTATCAAATAATTTCCCTTAGTGAAATCAGATGGGAACTCTATTCCAAGGAGACCTGTGACTGAACATTCTGATTCAATATTTGAGATCGCAATTATTTCGGGGTTTGAATTAATAATAGGGAGAATATACTTGAAGAATTAAATCCAGTTTTGTATCTTTATGTTTTTGTAGCGAATCTGTTCTGTAATTTGAATAACAACGAATAATACATTTCTGTACCCAAAGATCATCTCACCAATCTAGGTAACTAACAAATAAAATCAGAGAGAGAGAGAGAGAGAGAGAGAGAGAGAGAGAGAGAGAGAGAGAGAGAGAGAGAGAGAGAGAGAGAGAGAGAGAGAGAGAGAGAGAGAGAGAGAGAATCTGAAAAAATCCCTTTTCCCTTTTTTAGAACTTCGTCAGAAAATTCTATACGCCTTACGGCAATGTATATGCACTTTTCGAAGTGAAAAGCAGCAGGCTTAAAGGAAGACTAAAAACAAAAGCAGCGGGCGGTCGTGAAAATTTAAGATAAGTTTGACTCGTTCTTTTATCTCCAACTGTGCCCAATGTCTTAGTTTCCCTTCAAACTCTGAATTTTTGTCCATCCCCGTCCCATCCCATTTAGAGCCTAGGGACAGCGTCTCGCAAGCCAATTCTTTGGCAACTAAACCCATTTTGCGGCCAAACATTGCAACAAGAAACCAATGGCAAAATCCATTTTGACCAACGACCAAGAGGAATAATTCGATCAGAAATAGGTAGATACAAAAAACCTCAAACTCTGCCATGATATTTCATGTCAGTTTAGAGTCCCACCTATTAAAACTGTACAGTACACCGCTAAAACTTGCAACAAACAGTGGGTGTTTGGTTTGAAACTGGCCGTGAACCATTATGAGGCACAAAAGATCGAGTTAGCAAATATCTTGAGATGAAGATAACGATGGCATTATCTTCATCTCAAGACGTCACTTATAAAGTTGACCCTGCCCGGTGTTCCAAATGGATTCGGTAAGTTGGGCATCAGAAACAGATAAACAAAAGCACGAATTGCATAAAAGAATATTACATGAGATATCAGACACAAAAGATTTTAAGAAACATTAAGTTCCACATCTCATTTAAGAGAATTTACGCAAGGTCATATGCCGAAACGTCATATATGCATGTGGAACAATAGTCATATATAATCCTTGACGCTAAAAATGACATGTTATTCGAACACACGATATTCATCCAACGCTTGACTACAGAAATGCAGGCCCGCGATCAGCCATGAAATCGTAACGATTGTAAAGCGACACGGCGAGATGATTCAGAGCGCTGGGAATCAGTCGATCAAATCAGGCTAAAAATCTATTGTACGGCACAAAAGGAAACTAAGATAAACAGAAAATGGTTTTAAAAACTTATCAAAGCAAAACTTGTTGAAGCTCGGAAGAGTGAAATCCGGTTAACTTACCCTGCCATAGCACAACGAAAAGAGGAAAGGGAAGGTTAGCACCTGAAGAACAAGATTATCGAATCTGGAAATAGATTTAGTGCAATCCGATCCTTCCTTCTGTCAAATGTGGATTTGTATCTCTCTCTCTCTCTCTCTCTCTCTCTCTCTCTCTCTCTCTCTCTCTCTCTCTCACACACACACACATACACAAACACTTTATTGCCTAACATTTTATTTCTCTCATATCGCGTACATTTCTTATCACATTTCTACCAGTATATTCTACTTCTGTTTGTCTGTTTGTCTGTCTGTCTGTCTGTGCATAATTCCTGTATCACTTGAACTCCTTCCAGTTTTCCTTCCCTACCCCCTTCCCATACCCACCCCCCTTCCTTCTGTATGGCCCCTTCAATCGGGATTCTCCCGCTAGCCAATTCCGAACTACAAGCTCCAACCGTGTAATTCAAGCTCATCTATAATTACGCAAAGGGCTTCTCTCTCTCTCTCTCTCTCTCTCTCTCTCTCTCTCTCTCTCTCTCTCTCTCTCTCTCTCTCACTGGTTCTAGTTCCTTCTGAACAATTGTTTTTTAAGACTACAGGCGGACTAACAACTATATTTAGTTTAGTTTTCAACATAAACCAACAACATGTTAACAGAGTAGACTGTCACTTAGTTAACTTATCTTCGGATGTATGGGTTGTAAAATAATTGAACCATAAAAAAAAAATCTACCATATGTAAATCCACTAAAATGTAAATGAACTGATAAGACAAAAACAAAAAAAAATCCGTCTCTTAACTAAATTTATAAAAAATGGGTACAAATAAATTTTTTAAAAATTACCACAAACATATCTAAACAAACTCGCAAAAAAAAAAAAAAAACCTAAACGAGGCAGAAAAAAAGATGTTTCAACCGACCTTTTCGTCAGTAAAACGCGAGGCGAACACTCACCTTAAAAACCCTCCAGGTGACCAGTCACCTATGGAAGCTACTACATTATAGGTGAACAGCCACCTAAGGTCGTAACCAGGTGCACGAGCTGAAAGAACATCCCACTCTTCGATATTTTCTTACCTTACCTGAAAGAAAAAGAAAAAGTATTTGAATATTTTGGTAAAACTGATTTATTTAACAGGTTTAAAGACATCGAAGAATGATGAAATGGAAACACTGCAGATTTCTTAAAGTGTACAAGTGAGCGCCTCAGCAGCATTGCAAGTCCCTCATGCATTTAGTATAAATAGCGTAATGACCTCAATGGACTACTGTTCACTTCGTCATATTGTAGGCATGACTAAAAACTGCTGAACATTTATTTAATTGAATATGTACATGCTAGCAAATACACATATCCACGTTGCATAAGCACACGCCACACCCACACAGTATACATATATGTATATGTATATGTATATATATATATATATATATATATATATATATATATATATATATACATACATATATATACATAAATATTTATATATTAATATATATATATAGTATATTATATGTATATTATATTATATATATATTACATATATATACATATTTATATATTTTATATTTATATGTATATATATATATATATATTTATATATTTGTATATATATATATACATATTATATATATATATTATATATATATAAACACGCACACACTAATGTCTACGTGCACAAAAAGCAGAGAACGAATTGCAACACGCCAACTATTTCTGGGTCATTTGGCGAAACAAATCTGCTAAAACACACGGGCAAAAAAGGTAAAGTTCAACCGAGCAAGAAAAAGCGGTTAAATCCTCCAGGAGTAGCTGGCGACGAGGGTGCAATACGAATGTCTTGCACAACCACAGCAGCGGCAGCAGCCACTGTTGCCAGATTCCTCTCATGACAAACACTGAGGTGTTGCCAACTCCGAGGAATCTGTCACTAACTCTTGGACCCTACAAGGATTGTTATATCGTCCTAGTTATGCATGAAATAAAATAATAATAATAATAATAATAATAATAATAATAATAATAATAATAATAATAATAATAATAATAATAATAATAATAATAATTTCCTTTATCTCAGCTGAAGGCCAAATACGGAGATAGACAAGGTAGTTCTAATGCAGTACACGAAATTTAGATACACGAGATAAAACGTAATAATGTACCGTTTCTACCAAACCATTTAACAATAATAATAATAATAATAATAATAATAATAATAATAATAATAATAATAATCAATTTTTCAGCTAGACCATATACAGATACAGAATTTTGGTTCATACTGCTCAAAAGGAAGAGTGAATGGAAACTCTCAATAATAATAATAATAATAATAATAATAATAACAATAATAATAATAATAGTTTCTGTGGTATACATACAAGAGGCAGCAAAGGGATTATTAATGTCCATGAGTTGTTCTCAGTAGTGAACAAAACAGACGTTGTACTATTTTTCAATAATTATAATGATAAACAGGGGAAATGGGTTTCCCAATACAAACAACACCAGTTCATCGGATAAATAAGAAGAAATCAATAATCCCTTCCGTTCATTAACCTCGTTTCCTTGACTGAAATGAAAGTGAAAGAGCGGTGGCCCGCAGTGCCTCAAAGGTTCGCCGCAAATGACTCCATAAGGGACCCGTTCAGGGGAGAATAAACGGACGCCTTGATCAGGAGACATTAATTGCCTCATAAACGAGGGTTTAATCCGTCTCCTGGACTGGACCACAGCCGGAAGCAATGCTGAGTTTCGTCCATCCGAGGATTTTGGGGAACGGCGATGGCACCATTCGATTTCGTCATGCTCGTCAAGGCATCGATGCCAGACCAGTCGCACTCTTGGAGGGGGATCGATGTCAGTCACTAATTAGAGTTTTGGCACTCTGCTCACACGCGAAAGTCCTCTCCTTTGGCTCTTCTCTTTGCACAAACACATTGCAGTAATAAAAACAAACACATTGTGAGAGAACTTGTTCACCGTTCGACCTTGCGCAAGTTTACATGCAAGTCTTTGGAGACACAGGAGACTTGTGAAAGGGACTCATTCTTCATTAGGCAGAAAGGAGATGAATGCCAATTCTCCGTCGTCTCCTGAATTTTCCGGATATTATAACCGGTTTCTGCTAAACAGGAAAATTTGCCATCATCTGACGAGAGACCTACGAAAGCCGCTATTCCATCATTTTCCTTCCCCACAAAGTAGCCGGACTGTTTTTGGGCAGTTTGGTCCGCTCTAGTCTCTTCAGCACACTTCTTCTTCTTCTTCTTCTTCTTCTTCTTCTTCTTCTTCTTCTTCTTCTTTTAACGTGCTTTTTCCCATTTTTTGTATGGGGTAAGCACGATGCCTTCTTTTGAAGGACTTTGATTTGGCTTTGGGGTAGACCGTAGTCTCGATCGGCTGCCCTGCCTGACATCGCTTAGACCCCGGTAGCTCATGTACATGTATCGTACCAATCACCAGCTCTATACGTGCAATATATGCAAATTCGTAACTACACACTAGTAATACACACACACACACACAGAGAGAGAGAGAGAGAGAGAGAGAGAGAGAGAGAGAGAGAGAGAGAGAGAGAGAGAGAGCTCCGAAGATGGCAACCAAAATTCAAATAATAGACAGCACGACACGTGACAGCAAGAGAACAGTGAATAATCACCGGACCTGTTTAAGGAAAGATCAAATGGTTTTTCACAGTCATCTCCTGACGGCACAACAATAAAGAAACGAATGCAGGCCGGTATGCGGCAAAGAACGAAAGTACGACACAGACTCTCTCAAACGACTCCATCATGAATCAAAAAGAAAAAAAAAAGAATTGAAAAAAATAAATAAACTGGTCCTCCAGGAGGCCGCTCAAGGTTGCTCGCAACACCCATCCCAAATTACCTTCCAGTCCTTCTGATATCCCTATTCTATCAGGTCTTAGTCAACTGTTTTGTTTACTTGTTCTCTCTCTCTCTCTCTCTCTCTCTCTCTCTCTTTTTATACACACACACACACACACACACACACACACACATATATATATATATATATATATATATATATATATATATATATATATATATATATATATATATATATATATATAAAAGTGCGTAGTCGCACACACATCATTCATCTTATATTTAACCGCATGTTATTCTTTAATTCTGATACTACTAAATCTGGTTACATCTACATTTTCCTTTTAGACGCCTCATTACATTTGCAACAACGAAAGTTCATTTCAGGTAACTATAAGACTCTTGAATTCACTAATACCTTGCCAATTTACCTCGAACTCATTGACACCTTCGTAATTCTCTTTCAAACTCAATATTTTCGAAAGAGACAAGTGGTGTGGGGATGGAGGGAGGGGTCCTATAATGGTATTATAAGTTGATACCCGTTCATCTTTTAGTTCATCATCGGTAACATTTCTAGGGCAACTCAGATGGTGGAAATATATAAAGAATGAAAGATTTGAGGTGCTGCGTAATATGTTTATCATCTCTTTTGTTTCATATCATTCAGTTGAGCAAAACTTATTCTGTATTTTATTACATATACATAGATACACACACACACACACACACACACACATATATATATATATATATATATATATATATATATATATATATATATATATATATATATATATATATATATATATTTCACAACAAAGTGAGTTCGATGTTAACAGGTATTTGTGGTTTAATGTTTTGGGGTATAAAAATTCATATTTATACATTTATATCATTTGAACTGATATAATATATATCTCTATATGTATATATATATATATATATATATATGGACACATACATATATACATTTATACATATATATAAAAACTTTAACCCTTACACAGAGGACATATTCATACATTAATTAAAAATAGTTACCCGACATCTTAAATATATCAGATACGCAAAGGCATAAAAAAAACAATGATTAGAAATTAAACAACAAGAAATATAAAAGACACAAAATAAACATGATTTTTAAAAATCCACAATCATCCCATAAAATCAATAACTTTTTACTGGGTCACGTAAATATATAAACAGATTTAATATACATAAACAGATGCAAACACTTTTAACGTAAACAAAAAAATAAACAAATGAAAAAAGGAAAAAACCCATTTACGGTCACAATCTCAAAGGCAATCCTAATGGTCTCTGCCTCAATTGATTGCCCAGTGGAGAAAGTCAATGGCTACGGAGTACGGACCATCTGTCTCAATAACTCGGCGGAGTTAATTGCAGACTTGATAGTACATCGTATGCTAATGACGCAAGCGAAAGAAGGTCGCCGTTTTACTGCTCTCAATAACGCGAGGGAAAAGACCGCCATCGTGATTTAATGAATAGCTCGCTGGGTGACCGCCTGTCATGACACGCCGTTACGCCAATGCTCCTCTGAAATGTCAGGTACAGGTGTACAGGTATTCACGAATGAAAGCCAGCAAGAAAATAATAATAATAATAATAATAATAATAATAATAAATAATAATAATAATAATAATAAACGAGAGCTGACAAAAACACGGGAGATATTAAAAAACAAAAATGGGTGAAAGGAAAAGGAAAGGGGAATAACTACAGATGAAAGAAATAAAATTTTGAGTATAAATGCAAATCACATTCTGAGCATGAATGCTACTTATAAAAACTAACGTCAGTTTCTTGTATGTGCCTGTTGCCCTTTGTCTGAATTTGTGGTTATTCACCTCGAAATAAGATATGCTGTTCGTATATGTCCTGTGTTTCTCGAAAGTTTCAGTCTTTATGTATACATATATATATATATATATATATATATATATATATATATATATATATATATATATAT
The DNA here is from genome assembly GCF_040412425.1 of Macrobrachium rosenbergii. NCBI lineage: Eukaryota > Metazoa > Arthropoda > Malacostraca > Decapoda > Palaemonidae > Macrobrachium > Macrobrachium rosenbergii. The sequence goes on along the minus strand of NC_089799.1, from coordinate 31,138,158 downwards.
ATATATATATATATATATATATATATATATATATATATATATATATATATATATATTATACTTGACATTTATGTTTTTATGTATAACACAGACATAGAAGACACACACACATACATATATATATATATATAAATATATATATTTATATTATATATATAATATATATATTTATATATATGTGTGTGTTCTGTGTCGGTGTTTATGCATAAAATATAAATGTGAAATATAGAGTAAAAATTGGAAAAATATTAATTGTAAATATTACAAACTAACACAATGATATCTTGTCAATGTAGATCAGCTTGAGAGCGTCTAGACCACGTGAAAATACTTTCTTTCGAAAAAAAAAAAAATATATCTCATATATATATATATATATATATATATATATATATATATATATATATATATATATATATATCACATCACATCAAAACAGGGCGAGAGAGATGCACTTTACCAGGGTAATTTCTTTTATCGATAACGAGACCACAAAGGTGAAATACGAGGAAAGGGAAAAAAAATGTGCTCTGATGGCATTCAAAAGGCGCTTGTGGACAGCATCCGAAATCTTCAATCTACTGTGCCTATTTCTCGATCAAATCAAAGCAGCAGCTTTATAGAGGCAACCTTGAATCACCTCTTGTTGCCATGTTTGGCTTTGTTATTGCTGTTGTTGCTGTTCGCATATCGCAATCTCTCCAGAACTTTACCTGCAAGTAAATGTGTCAGGTTTAATCTGAGAATTAACTTTCACAGCAACTGTTGCTGATCTTACTTCAGTACCTCTGCTGCTGCTGTTGTTGTTGTTTGAATGGCAATCAGTTCATTCCAAATGTCTAGATAAAGAAGTCCCTTGATACCCACTGCTCTGCTTGTTGCTGCTGTTTTTGTATCTGCTGCTTTTGTCAAGAGGGAATTTTAACCCAGTTTCCTTCCAAGGTTGCCTCCAACACCAGCTTTCGAAAGACAGCCCGCCGTCTACTTAAGCCGGGTGACAACGCCTAGCACCGATGGTTATTGGGTTTCCTTAATCATACGCTTGCTCTGCTAATAGCTTCCGGCCTCTTTCCAATATGGCGTCCCAAATAAACCGTAAACAAAGCACCACCAATCTAGCAATTAACGTCATTAGAAACTCGAGCGGAATTCTCACATATTTTTCTTGCAAGGACAGGCTTTGGCGTCGCGATTAGTACGGCAAACCAATATTATCAAAGGATGGGTGATAATTGTGAATTTAAACGTGAATTAAGGTCGTAAGGTGCTGGTATTATAAGCAAATAACATTCGAACGCCCAAAAACCTCTCTCTCTCTCTCTCTCTCTCCAGATATATATATATATATACATATATACATATATATATATATATATATATATATATATATATATATATATATATATATATATATATATATATATATATATATATATATAAAAAACAGTTAACATTGTGCATGAATAATTATTATTCGTAACTTTATTTCCCTGTCAAAAGTCTGAGGTACAGAACGGTTGGGTTCACATGATCATTTTGGCGGAAATAATGTCTAAGAGATAATATCATTGATATAAACACAGAGTCAAGGAATAAATTTATTCTTTCCTGTATCATTCTCTCACTCGTTTCAGGAAATTATGATAAAACATCATGTATTGTAAAGGCGGCAGGGTCGTGTTTGTCTATCTTGTACGGTACGGAAGAAAAAATGAGGTCTCGGGTCTTGAAAAACTGACGGTGTGTTTAAAGTGTTCTTTTTCCACTCTTTCGTGTTTCCTTTTCCTCCCAATCTCAATCCTCCCAACTTCAATCACTTTTCAAATGCGCAAACTCTTTCGCAGAACAAGTAAAAAGACATCATCAACTTGACATGGAGCTACCACACAACAACACAGAATGCATTCAAGAGAAAAATGTTGGACAGACGGGGAGAGAGAGAGAGAGAGAGAGAGAGAGAGAGAGAGAGAGAGAGAGAGAGAGAGAGAGAGAGAGAGAGAGAGAGGAAAAGTGGCAAGGATTTTCAGAGAGTAACAACGAGAAAAGCATACTTACCTAAATGGCAGGTTAAGTGTGTAGTATTTCAGTCTTTCTGCAACTTACCAGAATCATTACATTCTCTCTCTCTCTCTCTCTCTCTCTCTCTCTCTCTCTCTCTCTCTCTCTCTCTCTCTTCTTCATAATATTACTGTTATTTTGCAAACTTTCGAGTGCTTGTATGACCCTCTGTATCTTGCCACTGACATTAAACGTTTGTTAAAAGTTTCTCTGAAACCTGATATATATATATATATATATATATATATATATATATATATATATATATATATAGAGAGAGAGAGAGAGAGAGAGAGAGAGAGAGAGAGAGAGAGAGAGAGAGAGAGAGAGAAAGGCGGGGGGCATGAAACTGCCAGTCAACAACTTGATTTGACCGATGAGCAAACGATCAAGTTGTTAAATGGGGCAACGGGCAACAGGCTAACGTTTGTTGGCACACAATTAATCAGCCAGACTGCATCTCAATGGTCTGGTAGATAATGGCCTTTCCCTTCTTTATTTTATTACAATTGATGACCGCGGTTGGGAAACTGAGTGGCAATCGGCTTTTCTTTCAACGTTATTGATTAACCGTTTCCATTTACATGCGTCATTGGTGACGGCAATAAAGATCAATTAAACGATTGGTAAAGCGGGAAATGATGATAGTGATGTTGCACCATTCTCTCTCTCTCTCTCTCTCTCTCTCTCTCTCTCTCTCTCTCTCTCTCTCTCTCTCTCTCTCTTGAACATCGAACTTTCATACCGTCAACGTCAACCGCAGAGAACCCCGTGAAATCAATTTACATGCAATTAGGCCTATCTGTTACGGGGGAAACCACCGAAGGAAGTGGCAGATGATTTTAATAGGCCTAAAATAGGACATCTTCAAAAGGACGCCATTTAAGGTCTAAACTAAAGAACACAGAAGTACGTCCCAGAATCAAAGTACTTTCATTACAAGATAAAGATGAATTTGAAAGATGTCAAAACAGCAAGTGGACATTTGAATCCGTAATTCTGAAGGTCATTAAGGGTTATTTCTAGGGTCGAGTGACCCGGAAGACAGCGTGCACCAAGTAAGTTCCAGCAAAAAGCCGATTAAAAATGAATCTTCGAGTACTGTAATCCCAGAGAGTAGGTCAGGCAATATGGTGGTCCATAATTGTTTGAGGGCTCATCTTGTGACGGAGAATAATCACGGATGAAATGGGATTGAATTACGCGGCTGCCCAACCGACAGATCCCATCATCATCAATCTATTATAGCACAGACACTTCCCAGTCCTCGTATTGAACCCTGATCCTTAATACACAAGAAAGGAAAAACTTTAAAACCGTACTGTATTAACATAACAGTGATCGTCGTGAAAGAAACTCTTAAAATAAGCTCTGAGAAGTTTAACTATAAAAATGTTAGTCAGCTAACCAAGATCAGGTTGAGTTGTATCATCACTGTCATGCGCCACTCAGGTAGTTTAAACCATAAAATCTCACCTAAACTACAGGAGGGTTTAAGACTTCTTGTAGTGTGACTGATATTATTTTGCACATTTTTAGCAAAATTTAACTAGAAAATACATGCAGCGAATAGACAACCAGACACTCAAGGCTTCGTCCTAACTGTAACGGCATTGTTACAATGGACAGCAAAGGTTTAGTAAAGGAAATGAAACGTAACACTCTCGCAAAACTCAGGAATACAACAATCACGAGCAGAACCTAAAACCAAAGCACGAGAGAGAGAGAGAGAGAGAGAGAGAGAGAGAGAGAGAGAGAGAGAGAGAGAGAGAAACTCAAGTCTGCCACAAACCGCGATCGTCCACTCAAACTCAACAGTTCGGACCGAGACTGCCGAGCACAGTAACCTACATCTGCAATGGACAAAATTCACCGCAGACAATAAAGAGCGGTCGTTTCCTCACCGATTCAAAAACGAAATCATAAAACACAAACCGACTGCTGACGAGATATCACAAAACCCATGAATATGGATGAGCTGGAGAGGAGAAAGTGGCTCTCCTCCTCCTCCTCCTCCTTAGGAGACGCTGGCTGGGTAAGATGGATTACTCACCAGTTACTCACGCGGTGCATACATCTTGGACAGAGAGAGAGAGAGAGAGAGAGAGATAGACTAATGAGGTGTCTCTTACTAGTTTAGTAATAAAATCGCTCACAATAATTATCCCTCATAAAACATCTAGAGTCAGTTAAATACTTTAGGTAATTATGCCTTCTCTCTCTCTCTCTCTCTCTCTCTCTCTCTCTCTCTCTCTCTGAATAGATATAAGAATCGATTTTTTCCAGTGTTCTTGGCAAATGGTAGTATAAAGAACACACACTGATACATATTACTGTTATTATAACGAAAACTACCACAACCAATACCACTGCTGTGGTCACTTGGCAATATTCGACCTGGAATTATTGCTGCAGAAAATCCGCATATTTAGTGCCACAACTCTCACCTTGTTAGATAGATGCTTTGCAACACTTTGCAATACACAGCAATGAAAGATCCTGCCCACATGCATCCCAACCTACACCAGTGAATGCCACCTGCAGACTCTCTCTCAACATCCTCCTGTTTACACCAACACCATCAACTTGATCCAGAAGGTCAGAAAATACGAGAGAGAGAGAGAGAGAGAGAGAGAGAGAGAGAGAGAGAGAGAGAGAGAGAGAGAGAGAGAGAGAATGCAAAGTGTACATATTCGATATATTATGGTGACGTGAATACTTACGTTCGATGTATTACTCTTCCATTTATATAATATAAATGTACCCACTCCTCTCTCTCTTTCCCTCTCTCTCTCTCTCTCTCTCTCTCTCTCTCTCTCTCTCTCTCTCTCTCTCTCTCTCTGTATGCATATATATATATATATATATATATATATATATATATATATATATATATATATATATATATATATATATATATATATATATATATATATATATATATATATATATATATATAAATAATACAGAGAGAGAGAGAGAGAGAGAGTTAACGTGTGTGTAAGGAGGTTTCCCAACGTTTCACCCTTTCTCATCAAAACAAAACGAATATTAAAAACTACACAGTTAAAAAATAAGACGAAACTACAGATAGTAATCTTCCTAAGTCAGGGTTAGGATTGGACTTCCTTGTTCTCGTGCCCCTAATTAAACAACGCCCGGCAACAGTACGGTCGGTTGGTCATTATTAATCATGTTGAGAGAGAGAGAGAGAGAGAGAGAGAGAGAGAGAGAGAGAGAGAGAGAGAGAGAGAGAGAGAATGAAAAATGTAATTCCTTGGAACAGTACCTCCAATCAGAGAACACTCTTCCTTGACAAGGTTCCTCCTCGTAATTTCAGTGTGGTTCCTTCCGCCTTCAGATTTCGTACTTACCAATTCTTAGGTTCATTCTTCTCTTTCCCCTTCGTTATTTCTTATTTCTTACATGGAGAGGTCTACTGAATAGTAGGTCATGTCTAAAAGTGAACAGTTACTTAGTTCTTTTTTTGTTTTTTTGTAGAGTACAGTCGTTTTTTCATTAACGTTTACATTCTAAATAAGATAGTGACATGTGTATACTACAACGTAACATTTCCTATAATACGTTTCAGTTTACAACGCAGAATCTTGACGTTGCATAAAAACCATGACTGATGTCGCATTTATAAAAAAATGCAAAAATTGCATAGTTCGAAAATGTTACCGATGTACCGCTAAAAAACATGCTGAAAAGTCTAAAAAAAAAAACACACACACACACTAAAATGACATTCAAAAGATCTTGAAATAACTTGGCAGTTATATATCTAAAGTCTTAAGGCCCGAGTTCGAGTCTCCGGCCGGCCAATGAGGAATTAGAGGAATTTATTTCTGGTGATAGAAATTCACTTCTCGGTTTAATGTGGCTCGGATTCCACAATAAGCTGTAGGTCCCGTTGCTAGGCAACCAATTGGTGTTTAGCCACGTAAAATAAGTCTAATCCTTGGGGCCAGCCCTAGGAGAGCTGTTAATCAGCTCAGCGGTCTGGTTAAACTAAGGTATACTTTTTAACTTAAGGGAAAGACATTGTTAAAAACTGCGAAGATATTTCAATGAGCTGTAAAACGTTTAAAAGCCGTGAAATTGTAGCAGAACCATGGCCAGAATTACACAAAGAACGTTATCTAGCATCGTCATAACTAGGCTAGTGTTCTTAGTCTAGATTCAGGAGAAGTGATTAAAGCAGACTCAAGGGAAATGAAAACAGAGGCGAGAAAGAAAGGTCGGAGACGAAGAGGGGCGAGATTGCCATAGATCCCGGATGCTGGGCAGAAACAGGTCTTTATTCTTTTTTTTTTTTTTTTTTTTTTTTGCGGGTGTGACCGTGAATTCTACGTCTGCCAGTGAGAAAGAGGGAAGCTGACGTCTACGAGACACAAAATTCAAAGTTCATGACTGAGTCAGAGAGGGAAATACAGTGAAACTCACGTTTACGAGAAAAAAAAATTCGAAATTCACGAGTAAGCTCTAAAGAGAGAGAGAGAGAGAGAGAGAGAGAGAGAGAGAGAGAGAGAGAGAGAGAGAGAGAGATGCTGTAAGAGGAATGTCGTCATGTTTCGCTTCTTGAAAAGGGGATAATTACTTCTACCAGACGGTGGTCTCTCTACTCCAATTACTGACTTGACCATATTATCTTCAGCCTTCAAAATGCACAAGGCTATAACTTGCGAAGGCCTAGGCTTCGTAGAGAACTGACCCAGCCTTACGGGGGGTGGGGGGAAGGTGGGGAAATGCGTGAATTAGCTTTACTGCTTTGCGATAAACCAGGCGTTACCAATGCTTGCAACATACATTAGCGATCAGGTGCAAGCGACAATACATCATGCATTGAAACCCGACATTTTCCCGACACTTTCAATAGCTCTTGTATTTATATTCCCAGCTTAAGTACAAAAGGCTTACTTCATGCTGCTCTAATATCAAATATAAACGAACAGTCTGTAAAGACATGTAAAGCCCAATAAAAGGTTTCAGTTTACAAAACATAACAAGCAACCGTAAAATGGAAAGCTCGATAACAAATACGGAATCAAGACTACAGTTACACATGGTCACACTCAACACTACACAAAGAGCACAAGCATACGTACAAGCCATTTCACACAGTCTTTTGAAAGATAATCAAATTCGAAAAATTCATAACCTACAGTGCGTAAAGCGTAAGAAAGGACCCTTCAGAAAGCGTTCGAAAGCACTGTCTGGCAAGTTCATATCAAAAGGAAAAGAATGATCGAAAGTCTATGCGATGCATAAGGAACAAAAGAATAATGAAACAAAGAATGATAAAGCAAATGAGCAAAGAAAAAGCATTCACAACGACAGATTCAAAAACAATCTCAGATACGTCATATAAAAGAGGCAAAGTATGAGAGAACAAGTTCCTCTCACAAAAGCAAACTTCAGAAACACAACAAAGACAATTGTTCACTTTCTATGGCATAGAAAAAAGTTACGGCAGAACAATGCCGTAAAACGAAAGCATTAAGAGAATTACTGATACAAGTATACCTCACACTCAGCGTAGCATGGCTTCGAATCAGACAGAGATCCGATCCATCAAAGGTATCGTGACCTTAAAACTCGAGACGGTCGGCGATCACGAGCACCACTTGCCGCAAGAAAAAAAAAAAAGAGGGAAAGAAAGCCGGAAAGAAAGAAAAAAGAAAGAAAGAAAGAAGCACCAACTTCTAGAAAATTACTTCCAAGACGTTATTCCAGTTCCGCTCTTAGGAACAATAATAAACGAAGACTTTTGTTGTAGATATGCGGCCACCGTTCGACTTCTTCCTCAAAGAATGGGTCTTTCAAATGTCTTAAAAACGAAATAAATGAATGGCAGAATGAAATCAAAGCTATAAATACAATACACTGTATATATCACATAAATCCTTGGAAGAGTGAAGCTATGTGCTGAAAGTTTCCCTTTGGTTGTCACAAATTCTTTCTTGAGCTGTAGTTGATAAATCTGTCTTTGCTCATTCAGTTTAAACGGGCCTGAGACAAGTATTCTTGGTATTTAACAGTAAGCTCTTAATGGGCAAGGCTGCCAACGAGAGAGAGAGAGAGAGAGAGAGAGAGAGAGAAGACGAGGAATAACATTTTCTTCAAAAGACGAAATTTGCACGACGGCCGCATGACAGTGACCATGAAATTAGAGAAAGTAAGACGAAGCAAGACGTCCCTTGTCAGATAACCATCATTCAATAGCTCGCTGACATTGTGGTGTGCAAAGAAACGACAAGGACGCCGAAAAGTCTCGAAATCAAACGGGAAACATGACAACTAAAAAGTGAAATCTAGGAATCACGGACCCATTTTGGATATGGGGACGACGACAATGACCCGTCTTTATTTCTTTGTAGTGGTCGGTGAGGTGAGCCCAGAGGGGGAGGAGAATGGAGGAGGGGAGAGGAGAGGAAGGGGACGGGGAAGGGGGATTTCCCCTTGTCTCTTAGTTAGGAAAGCTAAGTAAAAACTTACTCAGTAATAAACCTAAAATAGGTTTAGTGACCACCCCAGTTGAGAAAGTGGTCGAATGTGATGTAGCGATTTGCGGTCGGAGCTAAAGTTGTGGTTGAGGTTGCATGTTGTAGGTCTCTCTCTCTCTCTCTCTCTCTCTCTCTCTCTCTCTCTCTCTCTCTTAGAAACCCCTTCTTCAAGAGAAAAGTGAACATTTCCAATGAAATTAGCAGACAAGGATCTGTACATCCAATTCTGGTGAACACAAAAAAGCATCAATGAACAATCAGATGACTCATGACAAAATCAAAGAAACTTTTAAGTTTCACCTACTGCTCAATAATGAATTCTCATTAACCTATTTTTCTAAGAAACATTAAAAATTGTCTGGCTCTTATTTAAGGTTTCAGAACTCGGTTTTCCAACAAAATGAAAATAAATCTGAGAAAAACGTTCGAGAGGTTGAGTCATTTGATGTTTTCTATACTGCATAAACTATGTTAATTGATACTGTCACCACGGCAATCACCGACAACGTCTCCTTCAACACGCCGAAAAGAAAAATAATAAAAATTTGTGCTAACGCCTGTAAAACATACAAGACTATATTCATCCCATCTCACTGTTAATATTAGCAACTACACGATGTATGGGAACGTCACCTGAGGATTAATAAAAGTGGAGCAGCTACAATTACTTGCATATTATAAAGGAAACACATAACGGAGTTAGGTGCTGCTACTTATATTTTTTTGGGGGGTGTGACGTCAAAAAATAAGCAAGGCTATTCGTTCATTGAAATTTACGCTTTCCAAGCTAGAATTAATATATTCCATCGATACGTCGTTAGCGTTTGTGAGTTAACACACACATACACAAACACACACACACACACACACACACACAAAGTTCCCAAACTAAAAACAGGTTCATATCCTTGACCGTTTTATCTCGTGTTGGATCAGGTACAGTTTGGAATGGTCCCTTTTTGGCACTGTACTAGGTCTAATCTTTCTTTCTTTCTTTCTCTTTGCCTTGGCCGCAAGTGGAGTTGTAAATCAGATTTCTAAAGGGCCTTTCGAGTACTTACAGGTTCATCAGATGATTAAATGAGGAGTTTCTTTTTAAATAAAGCATGGGAGACAATCAGATCCCACTTTCCGAATGACTAAACCATAAATATTTATCATATTTTTTTTCGAAATTCAGAAAACTTCCTAATTAATTTACAGCCTAATTGAAAGTCCTGAAAATTTTCATCGCATAAAAACGAATTTGCAAAACAAATTCAGAGATTTTTCGTCGTGTCTTGAAGTACATAAATGAAAAAAAAATATAGAACTTGATAATGAAAAGCAATTTGCGCGATATACTAGCTAGACTTCATAAGTTATCATTCATAAAGAATAAATCTAATTATATTACACTAGTATTATTTACTTGAAAAGTGGCACCTTTTCTTGAATTCAAATCATCTCATCAAAATTAATTGGATTATATTACAAGCAATCAGCTCACACTATTCTTTTAAAAACAGTGACTCTGTTTTATACTGCTGCAAGTGTTTTTAAAATGAATGGTTTCGAGTAGGCTTCAATTACCCTATTACTTAATTCATAAACAGAGGTTTATAAGTTTATATATATATACATATATATATATATGTGTGTGTGTATTTATATATGCATATATATATATGTATATGTGTGTGTATGCTTATGCATATGTATATATGGAAACGAAACGAAAAACTGAACTTTGCATTCATACGACTGCATGTATTCTTAGACATAACCGTATAAAACAAACCATGCCTATATGCACAACATACATGCACACACATATACACGATCGCGGGTGACCAAATGCACACAACAAAAACACTGATTTGTAAATGCTCATGTTGATGTTGAAATTTAAAACGAAAAAACTTTCATAACCAAGTCTCAGACCACTGAACGAATCAAAACATACATCCCTCCGGAAACTAAAGTCCGAACGGTGAAAAAGAATTAGTTTTCTTTTGCGGGTGAGGCTGTGAAATGTTCACCGTTCGTCACTGACGATAGACTTTGCTGCTGCCGTCAAAGGTTACACACGAATTTCCTCCTTTCTGCCAACTGCTCGGAAACACCAGCTGAGTCACCTGTCAGGAGCAGAACGCACTGCTTCTGCAGGTAGGGTCGATGGGGGTATGATTTGCGGGTCGTGATCCGACCATTGTGGTCGGAGAGTTGCTTTGGTGTCTTAAGACATTTACCTGGTGCCTTTTACCTTCATTCCCGGCCTCTCGATGAGTTGTAAAAACAATGATGCACCGTAAAGGTTTTTTTTTATGTCACACACAGCAGTCTGGGTCGCCACTTTTCGCAGATTACTTGTAACAGAAGGTTCATCGTTCACAATCTACATATTCTAGACCAACTTGGGCAAAATATAACAGTCGTTTTTTTTTTTTGTATCACCATATATATATATATATATATATATATATATATATATATATATATATATATATATATATATATATATATATATATATATATATATATATATATATATATATATATATATTACATATATATATATATATACATATATATACAGTATATATATATATATACATATATGTATATACACACTATATACATACACTATATATGTGTGTGTGTTTGTGTGTGTATGTGTGTATTTCATACGTAGTACGCAACAACAATTAACTTTTGAAATGATCAAAATACCTTATCCAGATACCGAAATAAAAGCAAAACTATTTTCGTCAAACAAACCTTCACATCTCTGCTGATCTGAGATGCACGAAAATATTAGCAGGCCAAATGCGTCTCATTCAGAAGTCTGTCACAATACATTATGGATTATCCAGATGAAGCAACATCATCTTCATCATCATCATCATCACCATCCCATGTACAAGATGAGACGGTGTCAACACAAGGCTCAACAGTTACAGTGGAAGAGAATCCAATGAGATAAGAAGGAGACTTTTGAGACCTGACACTTACGACATTTCACATTTCACACAACAGAAGATGATGGCGTTCTTTTCGTACTATGTCTTTAAACGACGGTATGTGATTCAAGTTTTACAGCCTACTTAGGTACCTCACAAAATCCTGCGCCCCAATATCAGATTCAAAACCTTCCCCTAATATTTAGTTTGTTTATTTATTTACTTATTTTAGATTTCACAGCGTGTTGCTAGAACACGACGTACAATGAACAAAGAAATAAAACCATTCAATAATTTGCTCCGAATCCCATAGCACATACGACAAAAATAACCATGGCAAGGAATATCATAACAAAATAGCCCAACAGATGGCTCTCATCAGTTTTTACAATTAAAACCATCTTAAACACAACCAGAACTCTTAACAAAATTCTATTACCAGAACACAAAGAACGGTCCATTGCCTAAAACACACTTTCCTCATTAAACGAAAGTCACTCCCATTCAACAGATTGTTTCGCAATACCATCGGTCGGACATTCCAAGACAACAGCCAGTAAAGGTGAATCTCTTCTATTATTCACCATTCCACATTATTCTTGGAATCCATTCCGCGATTCACTAGTCATTCACGGACACTTTTTTTTCCCCCACTCATTCAATGCACGAGTCACACGACAAATGGTGTGCGTCAGGCAAGGTCATGGTGATGATGAGGTCATCTAAATCATGCTGACAATATCTCCACAAGGAGAAGAGAGTGTTCCGAAATTTTTCTGAGGAAAAGGGAAGATGAGGGAATTCAAGTGAATTTTGTATGGAAGAGGTAGAGGGAAGAATTCCAAAACTTTTTTAGGGGGGGGATTAAGCGTGAGTCTATAAGTTTTGGAGATTAGAAGATGAAGTTACAGCAATGTTTAGGAGCGTATAGGAAGGGAAAGAAGTTCCAAAGTCTCTCGCCGTTCATGGGAGAGGACGGATTTCCAACACATTTTGAAGGGTACAGAGAATGAGACAGTTACAAATTTCTTGACGAGATACAACGACGGCGAATAAAACTGGAAAGAAGAGGCTGACTTTATCAACAAATACATTATTCAACAAAGACATATGTATAAATAAAATAAGTGTTTAGTTCACTCATTATAATAATACTGCCTTATGCTTCGCAAAAATGCACTACTGAAAAACATGTCAGTTGGTAATTCACATAGATTTCGCGAACTTTTGTAATATTCCACCATGTTCTAGTCAGTGAAGTAAGTCTATTATCAGCAGTTTACATAAAGTATATATATATATATATATATATATATATATATATATATATATATATATATATATATATATATATATAATATATTAAACATATATGCATATATATTTTAGCCTGTAACCTTTTATATATATATATATATATATATATATATATATATATATATATATATATATATATATATATATATATATATATATATATATATATATATGAAAGGTTACTGGCTAAATATATATATGCATATATGTTTAATTTTGTACACGTGTTAGCACGCACACACTACCACCACACACACATATATATTTACGCATAATTTGTTCAACAATCTGGAATGTATTTATACATTTATACATGTGTCTGTGCATGCGTATTTGAACACACGTTCATTTGTACATGCATGAGCTACTATGTATTTGTCGGATTCATCAGTCAGTGAGCCTGAAATTCTTCACCCAACTAACTGAAGAGAAAAAAAAAATTCAAAGGCATCTGTACAGGAAATACCCTCTGGGAAAATAACAGTTCTCTGGCTCCAAGCAAACCGTGCGTATGAGAGAGAGAGAGAGAGAGAGAGAGAGAGAGAGAGAGAGAGAGAGAGAGAGAGAGAGAGAGACTCTTCAAGAAGCCCAAGGAAAGATTAGCTATTCAAGTTCCTTAGAGGAAGCAATACATAATTAGACCTTTCAAAGGGACAAAAAACGCGAACAATTAGAATCTTTCCTGAGGGTGCAATGGTTTCCTTGACCCTGTTCCTCGGTCCAGGGGCCAAGGGTTAAGGAGGAAGACAGATCAACTGATTTATAGAAGGCGAACAGACTTTGCAGAAGCCAAGGGTCGTTGCGCTAAAAATGTGAAGAAATTCGCTAAAATGAGCATTTGAAGGCGGGAGGGAGAACGGAAGAAGGCAGGGAAGAACAAATAAGAACTGACGAAGGCCGCGAGAAAAATGAGGAAGAAATAAGAAGAGAGAATTAAATCACTTGGAAGGTAATAATAATAATAATAATAATAATAATAATAATAATAATAATAATAATAATAATAATAATAATAATGTGTATCCATTCTGTTCAGTGTGTTAAGGATAATAAACTTTTATTTTTTTGACTTACCAGAATGAAAGTTATTACGTTTAAGTATTGAGACAGTATGTAACTTCCCTAGGATCGGGATTTGCTGTCTTGACATTCTTATATTATTTGGACGGTATTATTACGTTAATAATAATAATAATAATAATAATAATAATAATAATAATAATAATAATAATAATAATAATAATAATAATAATAATAATAACTAAAATTATGGCAATTTAATAATAATAATAATAATAATAATAATAATAATAATAATAATAATAATAATAATAATAATAATAATAATAATAATAATAACTAAAATCACGGTAATTTAGTTTAAGGTAAAAGGAAATTTCAAAAATGCCTTAAAAACTTCCCGTACGTTTAGTAAGTGAAAACTAGTGTTATGGAAAACTTACACATCCGCTAAAGCAAACTGTATGGAACTCTCAGGTCACATTTTTAAACCTTTTTCAACAGCAAAGTCTAAACAGCTGTAAGTCTGCAACCGTATGGAATGTCAAAATTGTCCCTTCCAGGCATGGACTCATCACTAGGTTAGGTTACTCTGGTAATTTTAAAGAACTGTATTACCTGGTTGGATTCCTGTGCCGTATAACTATTTTTTTTTTTTTTTTTTTGAAGGGAAAAGGTGGGGATAAAAATACAACTTCTGTTCGTTGACAGGGTTTTAAAACCTCCGGTTAATTTTACAGCCCCATTAATTTAACTTTACAACAATGTGGAAATGGTTACCTGATGTTGACATTTTGGCACCGAACGTAAAAAATTAATCACTGACTTTTGATAGATCAAGTGACAAGGTCAGTCAAGGGCTTAACACGATAACAACACTGTAAATAAATAAGAGAAAATAAAAAAATAACCGATTTTTCCCAATGATAATAATAGTAAAAACAAAATAAAATTCACTGAAATTTTATATCCTTATATGCAAAAAAAAAAAACCCTTTGATTATAAGTTTTATAATATGCATTACATATGATTATTGCACACACGAAGTAAAAACCTGCACACGTATTTTGTTTATAAATGAGGCTTAATAGCATTTGATAACTAAAACTGATAAGATTCCGACTCAAACACAGCATTAATGCATATACTGTATTAATCTTAAACATTACTGCTTGATTCTTTAAAGTGCTACGACATATGCTCGAATCCTAAGATAGTCTGTTTACAAATACAGAAAAAAAACCTTTCATTATTTCAAAAACGCTCACACACACAAGCAAAAAATTAGTGCGAACTAACATTCATTTTTAAAAATCTGACCAGAAAATCTCACTGGAAATAACCTGAGAAAAAGCCAGAACTCCGAAACGTGCAAAACGTGAATTCGGTTCCCACAAGAATCGAGACTGACACACCAAAAAACGAATAAAAAAAAAAAAAAGATAAACCTTCCCTTGATTTCACGAAAGCCCTTTGGGTTCAAGCGGATCAATATGTTCGATAAAGCTTTGATCAAGTGTTCAAAGAGAAAGAGAGAAAGACATGGGGGGGTGGGGTTTAGGGGTTGATAAGGGACCGGTGGGGGGGAGGGTATGTCTGACTGCATTCAGAGGGTTGGTGGAAGAAAAGGAATGAATGAGGAAAACACGTAAATTAAGATTTTCATATACAATTAGAATTAGAAGAGGACTGACAGTGTGTTGTGTAAAAGAGAGAGAGAGAGAGAGAGAGAGAGAGAGAGAGAGAGAGAGAGAGAGAGAGAGAGAGAGAGAGAGAGAAATCTTAGTCCAATGACTATAAATTAAACCTACAAAGGAAAAACTATGAAAGCTGGGAATTACCGGTCTTAACAATTAATTCCTTGAGAAGGAAAGTAACGGAGAAAGCCAGGGAAGGAAGAAAGAGTTGACGGTTGGGAAAGCAGTTAAAGATTTATATGAGAAACACAGAATGCATGAGAGATGTTGGGGGGGGGAGTGGGAACTCAAGAGAGAGAGAGAGGGAAAGAGAGACAGAGCAGGAAAAAATTAAGTGGAAAAAATATTTAAAAACTAAGAGGAAAGAGACAAACAGAGCGAAAGAAGGAGCAAACAACAAGCCTTGTTGCAGCACTGGACTGGTGTGGCAATTATTTGCTCGTCTTGCAAATGTTGCGAGACGGTGAATAGCACTGGGTTAATCAGACATGCAACTGTGCCGTCTACTGTCCACTGGGGATTTCAGTCCAATTTACCTGTTAATGTATTAACGAGATCGAGGTTTAAATGTAAAGCAAAAACTTACTGAATTCCATAGGACGAAGTTTTTAAATATACATCAAATCAGCAATTACGAGGTCGGTTGGAAAGTATTTCAGAGCTGCTGTTGGGTCGACCGACGCGTACCAGTACGTGGAGTGCCTTCGGTCAATATTGTAGTTATATATAAAAGACGATTTAATAGATAAATACACTTTCGAAGTACAAAACGTGGGAGGGTCAAGTAACGTTAACTATACTTAATGGATATCTAAAAAAGAAGAAAAAAAAAGTGTCTGGAAATTGCTAACCTGTTGTTAAAAGAAACGATCAGTAAAGCAGTTTCGAAATACGCTATACATTCTGGACCACAGCAATCTGCTATCAGAAAGGCTATGAACGTTAATTCTGACATTAATGGGAAGACCCTTTATACAAAGAGGTCAAATCAATAATAGCTCCAATTAACGGGATCAAATTAATATTAATTACACATAATTAATACTGATACTGACTTCAGGTAGGCCTAATGTTGTCTAATCAATATCAAATTTTTACAGAGGGGTGTCAAATTAATAGTAACTTTACATAATGGGGTCAAATTAATACGAATTTGATACAATGGGATCAACTTAGCCGTAACTTTACATAGTGGTAAAAAATGGTGTTAAATTCATACTGAATTTTATTGAATGTGGTTAGATGAATACTAACATTTAAAAATGGTGTCAGATTAAAACCAACTTCATATAGTGGTGTCCAATTATTACCAACTTCACTAAATTGGTTCAAATTAATAACAACTCTATATCATGGGGTACAATTAACATTAAGTTTGCATAACGACTTTAAATTAATGCTAGCTTTATATATTAGTGTCAAGTTAGAGGTAACTTTGTGTAACAGTGTTAAATGAATATCTGAATCATACAGAGTAATCTGCCAAATAATAATAATAATATAATAATAATAATAATAATAATAATAATAATAATAATAATAATAATAATACTTGGCTTTACAAGGAAAACCACCGAAAAAATAAGGCCATGAACAGGCCTAATTATCCACGGTGTTAAAGTGAGCACTAGCGTTATCTGCTTACCTTCGATGCGATAAGATTAGAATTGGGAAGAAAGCCTGTGGTGGTCAATTCGTGGAAGGGGGAATGGAGGTGAGGTTGGAAAGGAAGGGGAGATGGGGAGAAAGTGCGAGGAAATTGAAGAGTTTCTCTCAAACTTACTTATTCCAACACCCAACTAAATGCTTAAAAACGACGAACTATTTATTTACCTTTGGTACAGTTCCATGTTGCACAAAGCACTATTTGTGACATATCATTACAATGCTTGGCACAGTACCTAAACATAAGAACGAAATGGTAAATGCGTGCAATTGGCCCAAGAGACAAAATCGAGATGAAGAAGAAGAAGAAGAAGAAGAAGAAGAAGAAGAAGAAGAAGAAGAAGAAGAAGAAGAAGAAGAAGAAGAACGTGCACGACCAAAACGCATGGCTGCATTATTTGTGGTTGAAGAAATTGCTCTGTTTCGACAGAGACAGAAAAAGCAACAGAGAGAGAGAGAGAGAGAGAGAGAGAGAGAGAGAGAGAGAGAGAGAGAGAGAGAGAGAATGTACCACTGAAAAAACCTGCTCAAAGCATATGTAAGATTTTATCAACCATCACTCTATAAGTCAGTATTAGTAATGACTTGAATGAATAAGACTTCGTAAAAAAATGACAAGAGCACTACAGAAAATAACTATAATTTTTACTGTGCAGTCTTCAACATAAAATTCTCACACAAATTACCTAACTAGTACTTTCATCTTTTGAGAATTAACTAGATCTCTCCATTTATTTCAGCAGAGAGGCCAAGTTATATATATATATATATATATATATATATATATATATATATATATATATATATATATATATATATATATATATATATATATATATACACATATATAAATATTATATATGTATATGTGTGTGTGTGTGCGTTCTTGCTTGCTTGTTTTTTATTGGTTTCTTTCCTTTGTGCGAAGAAAAGAGAATTGAACAGTTTCGGAGAAAATAAAAAGAGTGATACTTAACTGCCTTTCATCGGAAAGTTTAGGAAATGTCAACATATTATCTTTAAGAATAACAAAAATGAAGATACTGAAGTCGCAGTATTGGTCGAAAAAGCAATAATACAGTTTCTATCGTTTTTATGTAATGTAATAACTACAGTCTTAACGCAACAGGAACCGGTAAAAAAACAACAACTGAGAGAATACCTAATCAACAGAAACAGTTTTTGTAATGGAGACTGTTTGGCAGTAATTGAACCAGCAACCACGACTCAAACATCACGAAACATGAAAAAACACAGGTAACCCCCAGGGTAGGAATGCTGTCACCCATCTTGCACAAAATGACCAAAAAATGAATAATAAATTGCAAAAGGATTAACCGCAACATAACAGGAAGTAGATCCCAAACCTTTCACCTTCCTTACAAGGTAGAATGAACCCAATGTTACCAGATATTAAGGATCAAGTCACCTTCTCACGACTCCGCTTGAGTGATGTTAACCACAAGCCTGCGATGAGACCATACATTCGAAACCAAACGAAAGAAAAATAAATAAATAAATAAATATATATACAGTATATAATATATGTATATATATATATATATATATATATATATATATATATATATATATATATATATATATATCTGTATGTATATATGTATGTGTATATAAAATTAAATAAATAAATAAATAAATATATATATGTGTATATATATGAACACTTTTTTAACATACCTACCAATGTACGTGCAATAGTTAAGATTAAAAATGAGAGACTTCTCTACTTTAGCTAAAAATTATCTTGAATTTTAAGCATTGCATTGCATGAAAAATCAAAATCCATCACATTTCCTTATCTTCATAAATCTTGAGAATGATCCAACCTCAGTGATTTTAACTTTCTAAACCTACTTACGCCTGCGAATGCATTGAAAATTGTGAATGCAAAATGATGGTGAGGACGTGGGTGATGTTATGTTTTTCCATGATGAAGATGAAGATCGGGTGATGTCATGGTTTTCATGAAGAAGATGAAGATGATAATGGCTAATGTTCTGAAGATGTCTGCATTAATGAGGTCGACGATAGTGATGGTGATGTCGAAAGCTGTAGTGCTGAAGATCGTCACCACATTCATTATGACAAATATGGGAACCATATAACGCCTCAATGCAAATCAACCTGAACACGCTCAACCAATTCCCAAACTACTCCGCTGATAATAACCGTTGACAAACAGCATTTAAACACAGCCCTAGCACCATACCTGAAGAGAATGGCTTGCCTGTGTGTTTGTGCTGGGTCTGATTGGGTGGAAGGGGGGGGGAGGTGGCCGGTGAATGTGGGAGCAGAGAAGACAATGCTTCTCCGTTCTTACGAACGAAGCAGCTGGTACCATTGTGGTTTCCGTAACAAGCGCTCCTTCTGCAGATGGTCGATCCACAGGCTGCTCGTCGCCGTCTCTCCAGTGCCCTACATCGCCAGCTGCTCTCTCAAGCTCAGTCCACGAAGGAATAAATAAATTGCATTTCTTCATGCAAGAATGAATCTTCAAAATAAAATTTCCTCTTAAATCACGCTTATATGATGAGAGCAAATGATACTAATCCTTTTTTGTACGGATATGAAACGGATGACGCAGCGAAATGTCTCTGCGCAGAGTGATCGTCTTGAATTCAGCACCTAAAGGATGGTCGTTGCAATCATTGTCGTCTCTTCCTTATAGAACCAAATCCAATTAGAGAAATCGTGTTACGGGCGAAATCATGATAATAATTACAACCTTGGGGCCACAGGTACTGTTAAAGAAGAATTACGTACGGGAAATCTTCTAGCATACAGACGGAAAGACAAAAGTAGTCTACTTCACAATCTCGTTGATTTTATGTCGTTCCTGCTGGACCCGATAAACACCATCACACACATTCGAACTCAGGAACAAAACAGCACACACTCACTGGTAGAGACCTGGGTCCACGTTCTCAAGGTGCGTGGTTAGATCTCGATCTGTTACCGACCTGACGACCAACCTCTGAATGGATACCAGCGGTAGTTGCGTCCACGCAGAAGGGCGTGGGGCTAACAACCTCATCCCTGAAGACTTGGTAAGAATCTAAGCTCTAACCATCTGTAGCCACTCCCTCCACAGAGAAAAAGGCGTACGGTGTGATATATATGTATGTATGTATGTATGTATGTATATATATATATATATATATATATATATATATATATATATATATATATATATATATATATATATGTGTGTGTGTATATATATATATATATATATATATATATATATATATATATATATATATATATATATATATGAAACAGAGGATATGATCCTGACCAGTTTCGTCTACCAGACCTTATTCAAAAGGACTGGTACAGTGCACAACAGAGGAAAGCACAGTGCATACGAACACTAAGTGTCTGTAGCCCTGAATATATTGATGATGTAATTCAGAACACCACATCCTATTCCATTTTTCCTCGTGGCATTTTGCTTTTAAAGTTCACGTGTTCTTGTGAGTTATATGTGCGTATGTGAGTGTTAGAGTACGTGCGTATGCGTGATACAAACATTCAGACGTTCCTCCAGATCTTAACCTTGATAAAGAGGCGAGTAAGTCCTCTTCTCGAGCGTTAAAATGTCCTGTAATCCTCAGGTAAGGCGAAGTAGGCCTATACCTGTGGGAAAGTCAATACTGGTAGCTGGCGGAAGAGGGAATACCTCTTTGGATATGTGATCACCTGAACCATGAACTGCCCTTCCATTACCACTACACAAACATCTATGGTGGTGGAATTAAACATATATCAAAGAACTCTTAAATTTGCGTCTTAGGCAAAGATAAAATTATTATCTTTAGCTCTTATATATGTGTATACAGTATAAGGGGTTTTACAAAAAAGGCAAGTATGGTGAGGTTTAAGAGGAAAATAGATGGCATAAGTGATTCCCTATCGTCAAAGTAAGTTACTTCGGCACTCATCATGTCAATCTAAAATCGATAGCATTCACAGCCTCAATAATTCTCAAATAAAGTTGAAACATGAAATTTTAGCCTAACAGTTAGCTCTCTCATTTCTCAAGTCAGTCCGGTTAAAAATGAACTTCTAGGGCTCTTCAAAACACGAATGGAATGAAATAAAAAATAAGAGAGCAAAAAAGCATAAGTAAAGTAATATGGGCACCGCAATGCCTCATGAGCAGAATTCTTATTACCGCATTTACATCAGCACAGTCATCTCGCTAACCCAAGAGTTTGAAGAGAACAGTAATCGTTAATTTTCAAACTGTTATAATCTAAGTACAGAAGTTTGTCTTACCAAACTTAAATCTCAATCTAAAAAAATATCCGAGGCCCTCCCCCCTAGGGTAAAACGTATAGTAACACCAGCCAAGCCACCGCATTCCAAACGTACCCTGTGGAGATCAGCAATCTCAGTCAGGTTCTTCAGTCCTGGGCTAGATAGGAGCATTAAGATGCCATGCCTATCGACCTTCGCATAAAAATGTCTAACAGTCCTCGGAAACTTCCTCACAATACCCCTAACGAATAGAACGGTGTCCAACGTTACACATCACACGTAACCCCCAATGCCCGGCTCCTCAGTACCTTGTCGACAAATCCTCTCTCCCACCCGACCCCCTGAAAAAAAAATGCCAAAGAGAATGTCTGACAGAGAACCTGTCATCTTTGGGTAGGCTGTTCCGTTATTCAAGCGGCCACTAAGGATGCCCCTAAGACATTAATATGCCTATGGTTACCAACGCCGAGCATCGCCCTCATACCCAGACATACGAAACTTGGGTAATTTTCTGGAATACCGCGATTTTCTGTTTCTCAGACTTGACATGAAAGAGTGCTGTAACAAAGTTATACCTAATACTGGTGATAATACTGGTGTATAGTGTGTATATATATATATATATATATATATATATATATATATATATATATATATATATATATATATATATATGGTCTAACTAACATGAACTAAGCATAGCAAATAAATAATTGGGTCCTTGTGAAAAAGGGTAACACGTCCATATTACTTTTAAAGTCAAAATCTTTTCTTCCAAAGACAACATAATGTTAAGTATTTGAATACTATCTGATAAATTATACAAAAGCTTACTTTACAATGTAACATTCCCTTTCTCCTCGCCCCAACTTCGATCCCTAGCGAGCAACGAAAGAAGTAACACACAAAGTTGACATAGTTGTAAATTATATAGCTGGTGATAAATAGGTTGTTGTAGGTCGTATCCAAGCATGGAACCCATTTATATTTAATGTGTACAGTGTATATTATATATATATATATATATATATATATATATATATATATATATATATATATATATAATATACACTGTGTACATTACGGTTCTGTAGCTCAATGGCAGAACACTTGGCTCACACTTGCAAGGTACGAGGTGAGAGTCTGATTTGCCACTCACCGGTCGACTTTGTTGTGAATGGTTACCATTTTATTCCCAGAGAATGGCTACGAACCGGAAGGCTTTGCCATTCTAGTTCTGCCCCTTTAAATGGCAAAAGGGTGTACGGTGAAAAAGAGCTCACATATACAATAAAACACACACACACATATACATATATATATATATATATATATATATATATATATATATATATATATATATATATATATATATACTCTAACTTCTACAATTAAAGTCAGAGTGAACAATATGACAAAGCTATTCCTTCACTGTTGGATGAAACCACTATTCGCATATTCTCTCTCTCTCTCTCTCTCTCTCTCTCTCTCTCTCTCTCTCTCTCTCTCTCTCTCTCTCTCTCTCTTATACCAATAAACACAAATTTGGATTTTTTTCGCTTGTCTCGACCTTCCCACCGTTCTACAGAAATGTGGCTTCTTACATTAACTCTCTCTTCATAAATTCTTCCATGTACCACAAAAATAATTATCTTAGTAATATAAGAAAGCAACCTTAACATACAGAATCGTGATATCTATATCTGGCACCTCCCAGAATCTTGGTACCTAACTTTACAACAAATAAAAAAAAAAAATCTGACGTCAAGCACGGTGTTCTTACGTGACATCATCTCACCGAACAATACTGACTATCTGTTTTGCATCGAACTGACAAAAATATGGGTGCTAAATCTGTCGACACGAATCTAAAAGATGTAAAAAAAAAAAAAACGCGTCCTTAAACCACCATTAAATTAAAAGGTTAACCACCGCGACCTACTTTTCATGATAAAAATGAATGCGAACTACACTCGATAACCTACATAAGGGAATCAAAACAAACACAAGCTTAATACCAAGTTTCCACTCCAGCTCCTTCAAAAAAAAAATGATATTCAATTTGGCTGGCCACAAATAAACGTTCGCTGGCAACATATCGGCTTACCACTTAAAACACTCAAAACGAGAGAGAGAGAGAGAGAGAGAGAGAGAGAGAGAGAGAGAGAGAGAGAGAGAGAGAGAGAGACTATTACAAATAAACTACCGCAGCTCTCTGTTGAGTAATATATACAAAAGAATGAATTGTAGAGCCACACTCTCGAAAAGGGGCGAAAATAACCAAGCACGAGATTTTTTAAAACTGAAATCAAGAACATTCAACAGAAACGAAGAAACACAAGTTAAAATATCCTGCTGTATACAAGCAAGCAAATACGACAGCAATGCAATGAAAAATAAAAAGGATGCAAGCAGGAAGGTGAGCAGGAAAGACAAGCAGTTAGGGGAGCTAACGGCCCACAGACAAGCAAACAGTGGTCATCAGAGGAAGGAAGGCAAAGCAAACAGGAGTAAACAAACAAATTACACCACCAACTAAACGCACAAAAAGACGAATTACTGAAACAAACAAAGTAATAAACAACCCGCACATAAAGGCTCTGGAATTATGCTGAAAACCCAACCAGCCGAAAACAATCATTCAGAATCGCATAAAAAACAAATAACAATCAAAAGGAAACAAACTGAAACTTAAACATACTATGTACATAAATCTGAGCTTCGCTGGTAACACAAACCCACTAAAAATACACCCACATAATAAGAAGAACGTAACACCCCCTTCTCTCATCTTACCTTTGGAAAAATATAAAAGAAATCTGCCACTTTACAGGATGCGATGTCTTAGTATCTGCAATTTTACCAGAAAACGACAATCAAAGTGATAGATGAATGTAATTTTTTTTTTGGCTTATGAATATCTTTTTTAATGTGAACTCAATGGTTCATATAGAAAAACTATATGTGATTGTCTTCGTTAGGTGTTTTTAGAGAAAAACCGTATTTAATGTCTTTCAACCAGCGTCTTTTAACATAGACACTGTACTCAACGGCGTTGTAATAAAAAATTGTTTTTTATTAGAAAAGTTCTGCTTGATGCCTTTTCACCGGAAAACAGTACTCGATCGACTACGGCCAGGAATCACCAATAAACACTGCTACAGAATGCACGATGTTTACTGTTCTATTCAGCAAAGAGCTACTGTGTTCGGTGTCTTTTGAAAAAAGAGCGAAAGGATCCAACATCCTCTCCTTTAAAACGGTATTATGTAACCTTTTGCCAAAAGCCAACAACTGACGCTCCGTTTTTCTGAATGCAGCATTCAACATCTTTTCCTATAAGAAATGACATTCGGAGTCTTTCTGCCAGGAAACGAATTGTGGTGTTCCTTTCCAGACAATAGTATCTGAAACCCAGTTCCAGAAATGGCTGATGTAATTTCATCCGGAAATGGCATTCGGCGATCCTTTTTTAACCAAAAGAGTTTTCGACACCGTCTCACTTGAAATGGCACGGGATGTCTTTTTGCCAGAAAATGGTGTGACGTCTATCCTTTGCCGGGAAACGGCTCTACAATATCTCCGTCGCCCCGCCACCTAATGCCACCACTATTTTACAATAAATAGATAAATAAAACAATAAATATATAAATAAATAAATAAGAGATAAAACAAGCTCAACATCTTTTCACCAGCTAACAGCATTCGCTATCAATTGACGTGCAAAGCAGCGATAGCTATATACAAAAACGGCTGACGGCCTTTTGACAGAGGCTGTAAACAAAGTCAGGTGAATAAATTTAAGTAGCAATTACCATCCATGTAGGTACTAAAAGCCAGGTAGGAGCAGAGGTATACCGGCAAGTTTTTGGTTGAGAAATACAGTATTGTTTGGCGACCTGAGAACACTCGAGATGAAAGAAGGAAGTAACCTAGCTTAACGATGGAGTAAATCTTTAACAGCAATACTAGGTACATACACACACACACACACACACTATATATATATATATATATATATATATATATATATATATATATATATATATATATATATATTTATTATATATATATATATATATATATATATATATATATATATATATATATATATATATATATATATATGTACATATACAGTATACACACATATATAATACATATACATTTTATATATATTATATATATTCATATATACTGTATGTATACACATACTAATATTCAACAAAGTATATGCTCAAAAAGAAAGTGAAATAACAAAGTGCAAGATCTTTCACCTTTGCTTCGACTCACGTTCAAGCAAACTTTTCGCTAGAGAAGCCTAGGTAAAAGCAAAAGATCTTGCACTCATTCCACTTTCCTTGTGGACACGTACTCAAGTTGTTGATATATATATATATATATATATATATATATATATATATATATATATATATATATATATATATATATATATATATATATATATACATATATATATATATATATATATATGCATTCATACATTATATATAGAATTGAATATAGAATTTAGGCCAAAGGCCAAGCGCTGGGACCTATGGGGTCATTCTGCGCTGAATCGGAAATTGACAATAAAAGGTTTGAAAGGTGTAACAGGAGGAAAACCTCGCAGTTGCACTGAAGCAATTGTTAGGGCAGGGTGGAAAGTAAGATGGAAGAAGGCGAACATGAAAGGAGGTACAGTAAAAGGAACGAAAGGGGTTGCAGACATACATACATACATACATACATACATACATACATAATATATATATATATATAAATATATATATATCACACATTACCACAGGTGAAAAATAAGAAACGGGGTGTAGGTCCTGACCGGTTTCGACTTTATTTCCAAGCCATTCAGTCCTTCGTCAATGGCTTGGAAATAAAGTCGAAACCGGTCAGACCTACACCCTGTTTCTTATTTTTTACCTGTGGTAATGTGTGATAAATGAATCACGTACAAAAGTGATAATAATTATCATATATATATGTATATATATATATATATATATATATATATATATATATATATATATATAATATAATTATTGATTTTACAATACATGTTAAACGACAAACAGCAATCAGAGAAAACCATATTATCCCGTTTTTTTCCTCTCTCTTGATTTACCAGAGTCTCACATCAAAAATGACTCCCACAAAAGCAGAACTTTCTAATAAGATAAAAATCTCCCGTTTCTTTTCTTTGGAACTATACAAGTCCCACGGAAAAAAAAACAACAAGGTATCACGATTATCGCGACAAGGAATATGGAACCCAAGAATGGCCTACCACTGTTTCTTCTTCCTCTTCTCTTCCATTTCTCGTTTTGTCTTGGGGAATGGAAGGGGAGCCGCTGAAAAGGCGAGGTTCGTGAACCCGATGACGGTACAGCCCAATGGAGTCGGGATCTTCCTCCCGCTCCTCCTTCTTCTTCTGCCACCACCACACATAAACACACAGCCGCACACAAGGGTCCCTCCTCATTTCCCCATGAGTTCATTAACATAACCCTACGTTTAATCACTTTTACGGGAGAATGGGTGTCCCCCGTGCAGGGGCAAAGTGCTCCCTTCCCCCTAATACCACGCCATTAGAGCTCTTTCTGATAAGCGGAATCCGTGTTGAAATCGTGATAAGCCTTATGGGTAGTCGTGTGGATATAGCAATTATAATCCACTTGAGTGATATCTTTCATTAAACCGATGGGAAAGCCCCTTGGGTACAACCCTCCTAGGTCGGGAGTCATTTGGGCAAGGGCTATCGCAAACAAGTTATTCTTTACTTCCTTGGAGGCCTTTAAAACAAACATCTTATCTTCGTTTAGTGATTTCTCTGTGCTTTAATGCATAACATGAATGTCTGCATAAGGGAACTCTCAATCAGATTCATTATCTTATGAAAATAATAATAATAATAATAATAATAATAATAATAATAATAATAATAATAATCCTTCTAGCAACTTCGTAATTATCAATTATCTGCGAAAACAAAACGAAAGGTTCAGTAACAACAGCTAGGTGGCCTTAAAACGGTTGTATCACCGCCACAACGTCTACTACTACATATTACAAATAATAACAATGATAAGAATGAGAATAAGAATAACATGAAAGCGATGACCTCTAAAACCTGTAACCCTCCTCTTCAGACTAACAGCTGTGGCAAGCATCCACGGAAAGCACAATTTCGTTACGGTGGTTCAAAAGCGCTTAACAAAATTAAGAACAAGGTGACTCTGCGTTACATACAAGCCCTCCACCCTCTCTCTCTCTCTCTCTCTCTCTCTCTCTCTCTCTCTCTCTCAAATACAAGAAAACTCCCCGAGGATATTTTGGACCAACCCTTTATTATTTTGAGAGTGAAGGAGTAAGCCTTCTGTCACAAACAGGGAAGAAAAGAGAGTCTGAGGGAGATGTCCTTCGTAAACAAATCTAATGACAACAACCACCGGGACCCCGAGCCCTCGTGAGGTTACGAGTTTGACCAGAAAATAACGGTAACAGTATTAAATAGATTTAAAATACTATTGCTTGCGGTCATGTATATATATGTATATAAATATATATATATATATATATATATATATATATATATATATATATATATATATATATATATATATATATATATATATATATATATATATATATATATATAATTTATATATATATATATATATATATATATTATATTATATATACAATTTTTATATATAAATATATATATATATATATATATTATATATACATTATATATATAATATATATAATGTATATACATTATACATATACTGTATATACAGTATGTGTGTGTGCGTGTGTGAAAAATACTGCTGGTCACGATTATCAAAACTTCCAAACATAAGTATACATATGTTGCGTGAATTCTCAAATTCCTGCTTTCATTAACACCATTTATGCTTTGTACCTGACAGTCTTATATCCCCAGAGGAATATGTGAAGAAAACTCTGAGGAGGCATTTGATTGGGGATTTCTACCTTTTAGCCACCTACCTACATTGGCAGATGTATAGTAGATGGTCGAGGTGAGATTATCTTGGATGCACGATCCAGATCTTACACCTTTATATCAACACCAAAATGCATAGGGACTGTTACCTTGACACCTGTCAGTGGGGAATCTGCAGTCTCAAAAGGTTGTGTATGTTCGTCAGTGCTGTCTCTATAGTGTATATATTTGTGATTTCTAATATTATGTATCAGTCCTTCGTCAATGGCTTGGAAATAAAGTCGAAACCGGCCAGGACTTACAGGACTCTTATTTTTCACCTGTGTTAATGTGATATATATATATATATATATATATATATAATATATATATATACAGTATATATACTGTATATCATCAGATAATAATATATATATATATATATATATATATATATATATATATATATATATATGTGTATGTGTGGCCTCTTTGCAACTTCCTCACAATTTAGATAAGCTTAGGCGTAAGTGCGTCTTCTTGGTACCTCAACTGCGTTGGCTTTAATCCTGCCAGGGAAGGTGAAATCTTCGTTTATTTCCCACTCGGACATGTTATAGTCGCGGGTATGAAAGAAAAATAATATGCGTGAGGAAGTTCATACGCTAGAGGTCATTGTGGCTATTAAAATAACATACGCTTGTATGCGTATCTAGGAAAAGGAAGAGTATTTCACAACTTGAGAAGCCTTTTTCTATGGGAGGTTCAAA
Organism: Macrobrachium rosenbergii; assembly: GCF_040412425.1. Classification (NCBI taxonomy): domain Eukaryota; kingdom Metazoa; phylum Arthropoda; class Malacostraca; order Decapoda; family Palaemonidae; genus Macrobrachium; species Macrobrachium rosenbergii. Next base: position 31,108,928 of record NC_089799.1, on the reverse strand, counting down.
CTGAATAGGAAACAGACACTGTAATTACAGGACCAGAAAAGGAGGAAATAGCTGAGCAACGGAGCCTGTTATATGAGGTCATATGGAACGAAGATAAAACTGGGTCCCGGAAATGAATAAGTATCAGTCTTTCTCTCTCTCTCTCTCTCTCTCTCTCTCTCTCTCTCTCTCAACAAAACAATCAGCAGCACAATTCTGAAGTTATTCAAACGTTCAGTTAATTGGCCAGAAGTTCACATTAACGAGTTCCTTGGCCCCTGGAAAGGGAGTGACCACTACAGGAATTTCTCCACAGTATCGTAACCGCTTCGATAAAGAAACTGACATAACAGATGATTAAGCAATCGAGCCGACTAGTAATAGGAACGTCTAAATTTTACAAAAATCAATGAATGTAAATAAAGCAAACGAAAACCCAAAGAATCTGTAAAAACAAGCTAAAATTTGGAATTGATACAGTAAAAGGCTAACCGTCAACTCTGCAAAAGACCTTGCCTTACAGAGCGCACTGGCGGTATGTCGGCATGTTTATTTCACCATATGCAGTTGGACCATCGTAAATTATATCTTCATTATGTATGCGAAAGAAAGAGCAAAGTACTTTGGACTTTCCGGTATCCGTAGGGGAGACTAAAATCCTCTGTAAGTTCCAGTGAAAACTGCCAGAAATTGATAATTGTACAAATACTATCGCAAGAGTTCGGCATTCACATACTGGAGGAGGACGCATTTGCATCAGTATTTGTGACCTTCTTCTCTCACCAGCATTTTCGATGGAAGCCATTACCATGCAAGCGATTACTCCTGACGAGACAAAGTTTCCGCTTCAAGGAAGAGTTGCTTCTTAAGTGATTCCTCAATGCGGTGGAGGACGACTTCCTAGTACTCAAGGTAGTGAAGAACTCCTTTACCTTCAAGTGTCAGGAGAGGGTATTTTCATCCTCAAGGCGCCTTGCGTCCAAGCAATCTGCGAATTCTCTTTGCGCTCAAGGAGTAGGCTTTGCACCGAGGCTAACAAAACTAGTCATCTCATAACCTCTCTTTTGGTTTGATTCGTTAGCACTCAATCGATAAAATTATCCACACAAATTTTTATCTTTCTGTAAAAGAAAACTATTGAGACAGCTTCGTCTGTCCGACCGCACTCTGTCCGCATATTTTCGGTCCGACCTCAGATCTTAAAAACTACTGAGGCTAGAGGGCTGCAAATTGGTATGTTGATCATCCACCCTCCAATCATCAAACATGCCAAATTGCAGCCCTGATGCCTCAGTAGTTTTTATTTTATTTAAGGTTAAAGTTAGCCATGATCGTGCGTCTGGCAACTCTATAAGACAGGCCACCACCGGGCCGTGGCTGAAAGTTTCATGGGCCGCGGCTTGTACAGCATTAAACGCTGTACAAAAAACTCGATTGGGCCGAAGAAACTCCGGCGCATTTTTTACTTGTTTATACTCTGCACTGACGCATCAGCACAGTTCATTTCCCTAAACTTTCGTTCTCTGCATACTATGTCATATAAACACAACAAAAAAAAGTACCGAATGATTATTATTGAATTTCCAAAACTTAACACCATTACTCTTCAGGTGGAAAGTGAATGAGAAGTAATGACTGTTACGAAGAGAATTGTAACGCATGTAAAATCAGACTTAAAAATTCCTCTACGAAGTATAAAACAGACAGACACACAGAGAGCATACAGTAATCCTGCTGATTATCCACCTCGACCACCACGACAGCGGAGCGATCACGAGCAATGAATCAAAACAAAATGAAAGATAAAAGGAATCGTTGGAGCATCGTCTTGCAATCTCTCCATACAAATGCTGCAGAACTCCCGAACAAAACACGACGTCCATTGAAGCTTGACCGAAACCACGCCTCGGGTTTAACGGAATAAAAGCGAGAGGGCCGCCTTCTCTCTCTCTCTCTCTCTCTCTCTCTCTCTCTCTCTCTCTCTCTCTCTCTCTCTCTCTTCGAAACTCTGTAACACGGAACCGCCAACGGGTGCCTGACGTCCGAAAGCATCGGGTATTGCTAACGGTAGAAAACAACGTACTTGTTTTCAAGGTCACTTAGGAAATATTTTAATGGGAAACTGGGTCCGCGGGTTAGTTGTTTTACAACAAAACATTACATGACTTTAGGAAATGCACGTCATTGCTCAAATTTAAAGGGCCAACTGAGAATTTTCACACCCATCTACATATACAACGTCTTTTAACCTGCTTTTTTTCCCCCACTCGTATGGGGTAAGCACGATGCCTTCTTTGAAGGACTTTGATTTGGCTTTGGGGTGGACCACGTATAACGTGTCCATATAAATCTACACAAACGCGTGAGCTTGACGTTTGGCGTCTTATTCCTTCACATGAATATACCAGTCAAAAAATGACTGACATTTTATTATTCGTTCTGCTTCAGCGATGCTGTAAAATTGTGAAATTTAACAAAAAAAAAAAAAAGGCCAAAACTCATAATTTTCGTACACTGTACTTAATCTTGAACGGATTCCTTAGAGTGATTACAGCATACTGAAAACTGTAATGTAACCGCCCATTTATTCGTGTAAAAAATTATAATCCGTAATTTTCGTACACTCTACTTAATCTTGAACGGGATTCCTTAGAGTGATTACAGCATACTGAAAACTGTAATGTAACCGCCCATTTATTCGAGTAAAAAATTATAATCCGTTGTCATCACGGTCCTCATGGTGACCCACTGCTGCTCGCACTAGAGTTATAAATGTCTGTTGCAAGTGTCCAAGAATCAGTATTGTAAATGGCTTTGAAAAACCTAAGATAGTTTTAACAGATATCAGAACTTTGCGTTAAGTGCGCATGAAACAAACTGAGGTGACGGTCGCACCTGAAACTCAAAAAAAACAGAAAAACCCCTTGATTATTCTTATCGTTAAAATCACTTATTTAATATTCGTCTTCCAGACCGCAAGTTTTATTGCCACAAAAATAACCAATACAGCACAAATACCGATGACCTTTTCAATGAATCTGGATCAGTAAGTGAAACTATTTTCAAGGCAAAGTACAGTCCTGCACGTGCCAGGGAACTTTCTTTACACCACAATTCGATTCTCGGTTAACCTTCAACCTGCAGACCTGAGGTTCTGGTTATTCTTTCGGTTAGTTTGGTCTACCAGGTCTGTTTCAAGTCAGCAAGACGGTTAGAAAAGGGAGTGTGTAAGGAAAAAACAGAGTGCATAAGGCGGTGAAAGGAACATAAATGCATTTCCATGGTTTATAGGAATTATTTCGATCTCTCTCTCTCTCTCTCTCTCTCTCTCTCTCTCTCTCTCTCTCTCTCTCTCTCTCTATGGAAAAGAATATAACGTGGGTGCAAGCAAAAATATCTGGTTAAATGAAATAAATGAATACCAAAATTTCTTTGACAGCTTTAACGTTTAGTATTTATTGTAATAAAAGTAGTTTTAAGAACAATCACTTTTTCTAAGCTAGCACAAAAAAAAAAAATAAATAAATAAATTAAGATTGGTGTCAAATCAAAACCAGGTGTAAGTATATACCAGAGACCACTTTAACCTTTTCGCAACCTGCATTCTCGTTTCACGGTCAAAGTTTTCTGATGACCTTTGCCTCACTAAAGAAGACCCGTGCAATGCGATTGTTTCGCTTTATGCCGCGTCTTGGCCCACCTCTTATGCATATTCAAAAAGTTTCCACCTGCGTACTTCACAAATGCTTAAGCACTGTTACCTTTCGTACGACAGGACGACAAGCTAACACATCCCGAACAATCGTCGTGATTCCTATCATACTCAACGCCAGATGCAACAATCAAGGCTGCAATTAGTATTCCCTAGGTTAGTTTGACCTTGCCATGAACTCGTGCCCTACCTTTCATTGATGTTAAAATAGCCAAGCTGCCATATTTAACCCCACACCATTTTTTCAACTTTCCGATCCTATATGCATTCGGTGTCCGTGAGCAAGGTATTTGTAAAGCCAGTGTGAAATCCAATATCAAATAAATCGGAATCAAAACATTCTTGTAGTCTACATTGCCTATTAGTTTGCTCAGCAAAATCGACCAGTTTCACTCGTGAGAAAAAGAAGCACTTCGCACCTGCATCCCCCTTAAACCTAAAATGAATGTACGCAGTTGGTTCAGAGACCTTCTTTTACCGATAAAATTTAATAACGTTAATGAACATGCCAGATGAAGTATCGAAAAAAATGTCGATGGCGTAAGAAACAATAATATTTAAAGTGTCCTTATTCCGATATGTAAGCAGATCTTCCCATCTGAAACTAGAGCTACTGAATCATAGCCTTGATTTAGACGCACACAGGCAAGGTCTGTGTTTTCAACTTGATCAGACAAGGCCTTGAGTGTTAACTTAAATATGTACAAAGCCTGCAATCCTAAGAAAATATACACAAGATCTGTATTCAAACTCGAACGCAAGTCCGCAGCCCCAAATTCAAACACACACAAGACACGCGGGCGGAGACCTGAAAACCGGATATAGGTGATGTATGGTCTGGGACCATAAGGTTGAGACCACCGTGGATAGTCATTTTCTCTCGGAGCGCCTTCTTATCTGCACCTCTCAGCTCTGAGAAACCTCCAGCCTCTCCCTCTCCACCCTCCCACCCCCTCCTCATCTAACCTTCTTCGGCATTGGCCAATGCCTCCTCCCTCCTCCCTCCATATCCCCGTCCTCACAACATCTCAGAGGCCCCTTCTCATTCCCTACCTGCTTCTCTACCTTCAATCTTCACTACCTTCGAGTATCTCTGGTCCCATCATGCGTTTTCTGACCTTCGTATTCTGAGTGTTAAGTATAAACCAAATGATCGCCAAAGCAAGAACAGTTACAGATGCAGTAATTGGGAATATTCTTACAGCTATCGCTTTTACTTTTACTAGATGTCTAAGTTCTCCTACTACTACTACTACTACTACTACTACTACTACTACTACTACTACTACTACTAATTATTATTATTATTATTATTATTATTATTATTATTATTATTATTATTATTATACAGAAGTTAGATACTTCGCTTTTACATACTGCAGTCACTTCGAATGAGACAATCAAAACACGAGTGCAAATATTGATGAAAATACCGTTTGCTAAAACGATTTGCGAGTTTCGGCGGCTTTACTCGGAAGCTATAACTCACATGTAATATCAAGGCGGAAGAAGGCATCTTTAGGAGTAATGAAATGAACGACACTTACCTCCCATTCCAGTGCAGAAGGTTACGTAATTACAATGGTCTACGTGAATCTCTGTTCGGCATTTGTATTGAAAAGTTTTAACTCTTGTTTTACTGCTCTCTCTCTCTCTCTCTCTCTCTCTCTCTCTCTCTCTCTCTCTCTCATATCAAAATCATACAGATATAATACACACTCACTGCACACGTAAGAGATGTTTCTTCACCGGATACCGCGTCTTGTAACGGGCGGGCAGTCGCAGTTGCTTCTTGGGACATGCAGCTGAAGTAGTCAAAATGGTCGTATGTGAATCCCTGTTTAGCATTAATACTGAAAAGTTTTAACTCCCTCTCTCTCTCTCTCTCTCTCTCTCTCTCTCTCTCTCTCTCAGACAGACAGACAGACATACATACACACACACACACACACACACTCGCGCAACCAAGATGTCATCGGTTCGATCTAAGTACGACTCACGAAAGCCACTACGCTTAGTGCCAGCTGAACTTGACAACGAATTTAAAAAGGCCAATTATGCCTTATCTTCGTCCATCTGCATTAAACTTTGTGCACATTCATACAGATATCATACAAACTCACTGCACACGTAAGACATGTCCCTTTAACTAACACCGCCCTCAACGGTCGAGGAGTCACAGCTGCTTCTTGGGACATGCAACTGAATTACATAAGGGATTTGTCCATGAACATGGTCCCGACTCGCATTGGTACTAGACTTCATCTCACCTTACTGATGATGCTTCAGTGAATATAAAAGCAGCTCTCAAAAACGTCATGCGAGCGACTACTTCAATGCCACTTTCGAAGGACGTAGAGAGCTACCAAAATTAACTTAAAGCAAATGGCTTGAGTACTTTAATAACACTTTTTGCTGTGCATATTAGTGATAATGTATCGCCCAGGATGGCTGTAAATCCTATTCTTCCAGTCACAGAACAGCGTCCAATGCAAAGTTCCTTTTGGCATATGTATCACTTAATTATTCACTATTACGGTCTCCAGCCCCAATGTCTACTTCAAACTAACACCAGATCCCTAAAATATGAAGCAAATTTGTAAACTATAAATTTTCGGATGAGGTTGCTAACCCCATAACTACGCTTTATAATTGTCCAATGCAGCTTATCTAACAAGGACGGCATGGTTAGAACTTTCAATTGGCCATCTATAAACACACTGGCCACATGTCATAGGCATTGGGACCAGTCCCCCCCCCTGGCTGTCGGCCTAAGAAACAGGAGATCAGCGCCTGCCCTATGAGCCTACAGAGGCCCAGGAAGACTTTAACTTTAACTTTAATCTATTCAGCTACGTTTACACAACCAAAGCTTTTACTTGATCGTTTTTGCGTAGGTTAGACTGATCAGGAATACCATCCTTTGTTACTTAGATTTCTATTACTTTCTTTTAGAATTCCTCTGACGAAAGTAACAGAATTAATGAAGTGATAACTGTCCCGTTTAAACATAAAGTGCTACAGGAAGGCCTGGTGATATCTACTGCTTTACTGCTTCTAGCCATATTGTTTCATACCACTGCACTGACTACGCTTTCGCACACAAATATCTTTGGAGTTTTTTAAACAAAAAAAAAACACTTCAGCGTTCTCCCAAATATCATAAAACTTTCAAGATTTTTCACATAATAGTGTTCTATCACATTTTTTCAAACAATATTTAGAACTTTATCAACCGTTCTGATTATGAAACAGTGCAGTGTTCTTCTAAGCAACGGCATACTGCTATCACTTTCATGTATCTTTGGAGTCTTTCATAATCTTTGCTGATAAATGATTCAAGTAATTATTGTCTTCAGGCAACAGCCAATAACTGGTATTTCCTCATCAGTTAATTATCTCCCCATACACACCGTGTTGAGTTGTACTCTGATCCAGCTCTTCGTTGGAAGACTCGGTAGAGCTGTGGACTAGCACTCGCTAGGCCCGAGTTAGAGTCTCCGGCCGGCTGATGAAGAGTTAGAGGAATTTATTTCTGGTGATAGAGATTCATTTCTCGCTATAATGTGGTTCGGATTCCACAATAAGCTGTAGGTCCCGTTGCTAAGTAACCAATTGGTTCCTAACCACGTAAAATAAATCTAATCCTTCGGGCCAGCCCTAGGAGAGCTGTTAATCAGTTCAGTGGTCTGGTAAAACTAAGGTATACTTAACTTTGTACTCTGATCCTATTCTTCGTGCTCCTTGTTGTCTTCAGAGTTGTGTTATCAAGTGCAACTCCGCTCAGTTAAGCACTGGATGACGAATTATCAGCGTAGACTCGCCGTCCCCCACCCACCCGTCCCGCCCTCGCTCCTTTGCGTTTGCATCACATATCCTCTGAATGACGATAAACCATTTCCGATAGTATCTTTTTAATCGGCATTATAAATCCCTTTGCCGCAATAGTGTTAACTCGCAATAGTAGCTTCATTACAAGAGAAACCTTATCAGCTAAAGCAACTTAGATCTTTGCGCTACATCAAGAATTTCCGGTATTAATGTAAAATTCATTATAGTGGTCCTAATTTGCAATAGTAAGAAACACCAACAGAAGGGAAATTCTTGTTCTAAACAATACAACTTGTTTTGCACTTGTTTAATAACCAACCCTTTCTAAAATATTCAAATCAAAATTCTAATTTAAAAACAAAAATGTATGCTATTTTTGTCACTATAATTATCAGCCTTAAAATTTCTACAGCAAGTCTGAGTCGGGTCTTGGTCGAACCGAGGACCTCTCCGGTGAGAGATGAGAACCATTCTCAGATTGACTGTTACAGCGACCGCAGTAGGCAGTACCGCATACACATTCCTATTCACTTATGTGTCAGTAGCCCAGAACATACTCCACAGTCAGAATCACCTACTATGGGCCGTGGCGTGTTTGATGTAGAAAAAAAAAAAAAAACTTATGAACGGCGAAGTGGTGGATCTCTTCCTTAAATTGTTTGACGACAAAACCACTTTACTGTTTTTGTAAGATATCAGGAATTATAAAGTCAACCTCCCCATCGGTTTGCAATGTGGGAAAATTTTGAGCATGAAGGGTTGATGTGCTTTTGACAGATATATTTAATCACAGGAAACTGCAAGATTTAGCTCTTAGAGCGTGTGTAAGATGGGGGTGGCTGCCACATCGGCTTGTGTTGATTCGACTTGTGACAAAAAATGAAACAACTACGAGGCGGTGGAAGCATTTGCACAAAGGTTTCATCTTTGACTTTGCGGAGCTTTGATGAATGTTGCTGCTATTGCAGCCTTATTTTACTTTGGAACCATTCCTTCGGGGCAAACGAGCTAATCACCACAGTATTAACACTAAAAAGTAGAGAAAGAACAAGAAGCCATTCTTTCTACGATCGTAAAACAAAGCCAAGACCCACAGCGCATGTACACACATATAAGGGACGAGCAGGCTTCCCAAGCACTCCGAAAATGGTTAACTCGTAAGCGCATTTTAGGGCCCAATAAGCATAAACTGATCAGCTGTTACTTAAGGTTGTATCTTTGCTTTCTTTTCATAATAATATTACGTAGTAAGCTCCTTCGTCGTAATTTTCTTGCGTACAGAAAAGGGGAAAAACTTTATTCTAGGAGTAAAGAATGATATAGAGATATTATGAACAACCAAATTTAAAGATTCCAAAACAATATGTTAATTTTCCTGATCAATTTGCCAACGAAAATCTTCAGCTAAAATTGCCACACACAGCCAAATACATAATCAATAACCTAATACAAAAAGACTAATGCATTTATAGGATTAAATGGCTCTCTCTTCCTTTACCCATTTATTAATGGAAGCAGTTAAAAAGAAGATATTCCGGCCACGCCGCAGAACAGGTCTGTGCAAGGGTGAGACGGTGGCATTCATCGTTTCTCACGATGCAGCATCACATTCCCACGAGCATCTGTCTGTTTGTAAGTCCACGTGCGTGACTCCCTCCTGTTTAGCAATGCTTTCTCTCTCTCTCTCTCTCTCTCTCTCTCTCTCTCTCTCTCTCTCTCTCAGCATTTATTCGAGTTCATTACCTGGTTGCAGTTTCGAATACGATGCACCGAGAGACGTACCTGAAAAGTAAAAACGTAAAGTCAGCATTTACTAGAACACTGTGCAAGCAAATACATAAACTTTACCTTACAAAATTATATACTTGAGAAATCTCTTAAAACGCCCAAAACGAACATTTACTCTAAAAAGCCATCTTGTATATATGTATGTATGTATGTATATATATATATATATATATATATATATATATATATATATATATATATATATATATATATATATATATATATGCAGAATCTACTGGTCACTTTTACCAGACACATATGTAATTCTAATAGCCACAATCCCTCTATATATATATATATATATATATATATATATATATATATATATATATATATATATATATATATATATATATTTAAGGATGCTCCTAATTATACAACACCATCGAATCTCTCCTTCCAAGACTTCTGACCTGAGGAAATTTCAGGAAGAAGATAAAAAAAAAAACTCAGAATCGACGATGACTCGTCTGCAGCCTTCGTAGAATCGTTTGATATCAAAGCAAAATATAAATATGAAAAGCTGAGAATTCTCGAAAAGACTTTGCAGAGTCGTCTACATGCATATCTTGAGGCGATAATGAGGTTTCCCGATCGAAGGTAAAAAAGTATATTACCTAAGTACATACATTAATCCTTAACTTGAGAGAGAGAGAGAGAGAGAGAGAGAGAGAGAGAGAGAGAGAGAGAGATATTACCTAAGTACATACATTAATCCTTAACTTGAGAGAGAGAGAGAGAGAGAGAGAGAGAGAGAGAGAGAGAGAGAGAGAGAGAGAGATGACGCTCCGTCCTATAAAAAAACACTGAATAACAAAATAGGGAATATCACTCAGTGGAGCTGAAAACAATTTTATGAGAGAGAGAGAGAGAGAGAGAGAGAGAGAGAGAGAGAGAGAGAGAGAGAGAGATGAGATGATGCTCCGTCCTATAAAAACACTGAATAACAAAATAGGAATATCACTCAGTGGAGCTGAAAACAATTTTGAGAGAGAGAGAGAGAGAGAGAGAGAGAGAGAGAGAGAGAGAGAGAGAGAGAGAGAGAGAGATGGGTGATGCTTAGAATAATGTAACACAAAGGTGAATAAAATTGGTAATACACAAACAAAATTCCAGAGATACAAAGAAAGACAAAATCATCAGTAAAAATTAACAAAGTGAAAAAAGCACTATACGATAGAAAGGAAATTAGAGAAAGCAAACGACAGACTACCCAAACAAATGGAACGTTTGAAAAAAATAGGGAAAATATGAAAACGTGAAAAAGAAAGAGAAAAACGATAGCAGGTATTTACAGAAAGTACGAATAAAATATCTAAAACTTACCTTTGTGGGTGGACCTTGAGATAAAGATTGAAACTTAATTTTAATTATGACTGCCATAGCTACGCTTCTTCTAATAATAATGATCATTCATTCTTGGGAATAATACGTACAAAATTTACAGTGTAAAAAGTTTACCATTAATCATTTTCATGCAAAGAAACAATGAATCCAAACACGGGAATAACGAGAAGTAAAATCAGTGAAAGAGGAACGACGCAATCCGCAGAGAGGCTTATTCTCTGTCCGTTGCTGTGCCTCCTCCTCCTTCTTCTTCTTCACTTTCTTAACATAAGACATATCTCCTACCCTGCCTCTCGTCTCGGAAAACCCCCGCCTTCATTACAAAAGGAAAGAAACGATCAAAAGTACAGTCCATGTTCTTAATTACCTGTATAATCTCGTTATCTACAGGACCTGAACATAGGAAGAGGTCTGCCCGGTGTCTTGAACATTATATGACCCTTGTAAAATACGGGTACAGGAAAGGTCATTGCATTATTTGCATACACCTGTAATTATCGACAGTTATTACTTCACAAGAGAGAAAAAAGACAGGTTCTTCAGTGAGTGTGGGTAGGTCAAAGATCTCCAGAGGGAGAGAGAGAGAGAGAGAGAGAGAGAGAGAGAGAGAGAGAGAGAGAGAGAGAGAGGTTCATGGACCTTCGACTTCATATTTTCCGGTTTTGGGGAGGGCGGATTCAATCAACAAGTGTAACAGGATGTGCTCTAAAATTGTATAACCAATGGAATTAGAAAAACGACGCCTCTAATTTCCATAGTATTAATAAAATCAACAGTTACGTCTCACTGAATTCAGTAATTATCATTACAACTATTTAAGTCTCCAATAACGATCTTTTTCAAGTCTACTAATCATCACTATCACTGTGGTTAACACGATTTCTATCGTCGCCATCGCATCAATTATCAACATCTACATCCTCCTTTACCTCTCATCGAATTCTCTCTAAAACTCGGCGTCTGAAAAGGAACAAACGTACAGATCATCTCGAGGGGATGCTTCAAGTAGAGAGATCACCTCTCAGTCCTCCTTCGCAGTTCCGTGAACATAATCTGAACTAACTCGGCCAATTTCAGACAAAGCCACTATTATTATTCAATCTCCATTTTCCCTATTAACCTTCCTATCTTGCTCTCTTTACGTAGGTATGTGTGTTTGTGTATGCAGGTGATATATACTGTGTGCGCGTGTATATACATACATATATATATATATATATATATATACAGTATATGTGTATATATGTACATGCATATATACATACATATATATATAGTATACATATATACATTCATGTATGTTTGTTTGTGTTGGGGGAGAGGGCTGGTGTGACTAAACGGTAGGGGCCTGAACTGGAACTGCAAGGTCTGTGGTTCGTGCCCGGCCAACAGCTACTAGTCAGCCAGACTGCGAATGGGTACCAGGGGCAGCTGGGAGAGAAAAAATGGCACGACGATGAGAGTTTCATCTCTAAGGACTTGCTGTAATCAGGAAGAGTCTACCTCTTTAGCAAAAGCCCCTTCAATGGGTGAAGAAGACATATAGCGAATTACTGTACGTAACATACTCACTCACTCACACACACACACACACACACATATATATATATATATATATATATATATATATATATATATATATATATATATATATATATATATATATATATATATATATATATAAGTGATCGTGAAAGGGCCCTGGTTTTAGTCTATAAGAAGGACTTCTTGTTGTTCATATATTTTGTTTTACATTTTGTAATTAAATTACAATTTTTCAAAAACTTTACAATTGGATTAATTTCAAATGTTGAAGTTTCTTTTACAAACCACTAAACTTATGATGACCTAAGTAGTGAATCAGGTTCCAGGCGGTTAGCTGATTGTCGTGGGTTGCCGCCTGGACAGACAAGGGAAGAACACTAGCAAAACCTCATCCCCCTAACAATTACTAAGAACCAGAGGGAGCAAGACCTGGACTCACCCCCTTGGGGAAAATGCGAATGAGTGATACTTAAATAAATAAGTAATACATAGATAAATATGAATGTCTTTTGCTGTAATACAACAGCATCATTTGAGGATAAAAGGCACATAACACACTATTTATACGTTGCAACCATATACAGTAGTTCTGACACTATTCTCCGTCCCTGTTCACTGGTAAAATATGGAAAGATATATATATATATATATATATATATATATATATATATATATATATATATATATATATATATATATATATATATATATATATAAATGTATATACCTGTTCACTGATAAAATATGATATATATATATATATATATATATATATATATATATATATATATTATATATATACATATATATACATACACACACACACACATATACAGTATATATATATATATATATATATATATATATATATAGATAGATAGATAGATAGATAGATAGATAGATAGATAGATAGATCACCTAAAAGCCAAAGGGAAAAAGAATGCTCGCTAACTGTTAAAGAGAATCGCAAAAAGAAATTAATCAACAAGACAACAACACACAACACAAGAAAAAAAAAAGCGTCTTTATAAATCGAAGTCCGTGACACGTCCTAAGGGATGACGTCTTAGAAGGAGACATCTTCAGCTCCAGCACAGGCAATCGGGTCACGAGCGTCCCGAGCACGCTCCGATATCCCGAAGGGAAGCCTCTGCACATGTCAGATGCCTTTCGTGAATCGAATAAAAAAGGTAATTAAATACCTTTTGGCTTCGAACTGAAACAGAGAAGCATCGCAGTACGCAGTAGCCTATACTCTGAGAAGGAAAACGACTTATTTCATGATATATTATGAACAGATTTAATGTTCACTGATGGAAGATTTATGCTTAATTTTTTTTTTAGACTTCATTTATGCTGAATGAACTTTAAATACCCAATAAATACTGTAAATAACTGATACTGTAAAGTACGAGAATACTTGATACACCGTGAAAGAAGATCAGTACTCAAAGCAATAAAACAAAATATTCATTAAATACAAATTCATAACTAATTCAGAGGCGATTCAATACTCGACGAGGGAAGACTTCAAAAACCTCACAAAAATTATGCGATATTCATGGAGAGACGATTCAACACCGGGCGAAGGAAAGCTTTAATCTGACGAAAAGTTGCCCAAGAACACTTGACCTGCCGCGAGGGAGAGACAGACTGATCGCGTAGATTGCGCAGTGACGGGCACAATCCAGATTTGCATGACAGCGCAAAAAAAGTTCCGAGATTTCGACGGTGATTCCAAAACTGAGCAAAATTATTTAGAAAGACAGGCAATGTTTCAAACTTTCTAAAAAGACTCTGGAATATTCTAAACATTTTTACAGTGGAACAAAAGGCTCTGTAATGGTTTTTGAAAAGATTTATCTAAGAAGAAAAAATGAAGTAAAATATTTTCAGCGAGGAAAATAACCTGAAAACAAACAATCTGTTCTGGATTACTAGGACCTACAATTATTCAGTGTTTATAAAGAAAAAATATGGATTATAAAACTTATCAATTATTTGATAACGCTGAAAAAAAACTAAAAAACTTGTAATAGATCATGAAAAAGAAGCATAAATTCTTAAATCAGAGGATTATTCTATATTCAATTAAGTTAGCCAACTTCTAATTCGCCATTTAATTAAAAATATTAAAAAGTTTTCCTTTCAGCAAGAGTCAACTGGTGCACAAAACACTTAGGCAATATTCAGACCGGTAATCAAACACCAAAAAAACCTTTAGTAACCGAAAAAAAAAAAGGTGGAATATCAGGCACGTTCCGTCGTGAAGAAGTAAGGCGGGTTAAGTTCCCGAGCTGAACGTTCATAACGAAACCGTTATATAAAAAGAACGTGAGACTACCCTAGTTTCTATAGCGCACTGATATGGACATAATATATATATATTTTACAATCCAACGGGAAGCTTTCCCTTTGGCTTTCCCTTGGTGTAAGAGGCAGGTCCTCGTTTTGTATGTCAAAGTTTATGTTTATCTCGAGTAACTCGGTCTTGGGTGTAACCGCAGCTTATCAATAAAGAAGTCTTTATATCCTTAAACACACACGTCCTTTCTCTTGACATTGCTGCAGACTTCACTACGTAATAACATAAGATGCAAGAAGTGTCTCTGTTCTTCATAATTCACTTATTACAATAACATATTTTCTTTCATCATAATGAGTACTCTTTCCCTTTCATATAAAAAAAAATATAAAAAAACTTGTTTTTAGTGGCAGAGAACTAATAGTCCACATCAGTGAAGTTATTATTTTACTTTTATATTTTCAACCTCATTGTTCAATAATAAATCGTGCACTTTTCAGCAAAACAAAAAGAAAAAATCAAATAAAATAGGAGACGTGAGATAATATCGACAAAATTGATTCCCTGACTGTTTTTTCATCACGAGTAAATAAATCGCAGTTTGTTCTTATCGGTCACTTTGACGAGACTCCCTCCTCCAAAAGGTCTAACAGTCTGCGGGCGACGGAAAAGAGCGCTTTCGAGAACAGCGTTATCGCATTAATGATAACGATTACTTCTCCATTAGGTGATTAAAATATTGACTTATCATTACACTGTTGGGGCTCTCTCTCTCTCTCTCTTCTCTCTCTCTCTCTCTCTCTCTCTCTCTCTGTGGCCTTACTTACGTACACATGTGTATATTCTAAGAGACTCAGAAGCTGTCAAAATGCTTGCGTGGATGAAATAATGGATCCCATTATTCTGAGATGGTTCATATAATGTAGAAAGAATGGGAAATGATATGCTTTTGAGTACTAAAAAGGAAGACCGAGGAAGGGCAAGAATGAATGTAAGGAAAGTGTAAATGTCGTACTGTGTGTGTGTGTGTGTGTGTGTGTGTGTAAGGGTTTATCGCACATAAGGTTCATCCATGATTCAGCAATTAAAAGTATGACTGTACAGGACTCGTGTCGTATATTCTCATGACCCAACCCACCTGTTAGAGAAAATACTTAGTTTCGAAATGTATACATATATACATACACACACACACACACACACACACATATATATATATATATATATATATTATATATATATATATATATATGTGTGTGTGTGTGTGTATGTATATATATATATATATAAATTTATGTATATATACACACTTATAATCTTATATATATGTAATGTATATATATTATATATACAGTATATATATAGATTATATATATATATATATATATATATATATATATATATATATATATATAAATCATGAGAAGTAAAACATGAAGGATAGATTATGTCAACATTAAAGCAGCGTCATGTTTCATCGCATATCCTTGTAAGACAAGAGCATTTAACGTAAGCTTCATACGACACCTCATGCAATTCATAATTCTACCAACACAGATTATACTTCATTTATCTCATAACTCAAGGCATCAACATTATACTTCATGATCCAGGCTTGCATTGATACATCACTGCCTGAAATAAGCTTACTATTTATTTTCCCACAAACAAAATTTTCCTAGAAATAAAAAATAAACAAATAAAAAGTTCTTCAAACATGAGAGTGGGTTTTTAAAAAAAGGGGAGACATCGGTACTAACCCTTTAAATAACGCATTCAAGGAGAAGCTCCTTTCCAAAAACATCAAAATATGAATGTCAAAGGTACACACTAAGTTTATATATATATATATATATATATATATATATATATATATATATATATATATATATATATATATATATATATATATATATATATATATATATATATAAAGATAAGTTCATTTATGAATGGAAACACTGAGTGTTGTGAGGGCCTTTCGACACTACGTTCTTTACTTAGCAGACTAAGTAAAAGACGTAGTGTCGAAAAGCCTGCAGCACTCCAGTGTTTCCGTTTCTTCTGTGGATTTTATATTTATTTATATATTCATCACGTTCCATATTTTTTTTGTGATTCAGTTATATATATATATATATATATATATATATATATATATATATATATATATATATATATATATATATATATATATATAATTTATATATATTTATATATACATATACAGTGTATATATTACATATATATACTGTATATGTATATATATATATATATATATATATATATATATATATATATATATATATATATATATATATATATATATATATATATATATATAAAGAGAGAGAGAGAGAGAGAGAGAGAGAGAGAGAGAGAGAGAGAGAGAGAGAGAGAGAGAGGAAAAACCACCGCGACACAGTGTTTACCAAAACCTCCTAATTCTCCTTTCGATTTCGACAGTCATTAGCTCCGTCGAAATCGCTCCAGTAGGGCGTGACCTGTGACCCCTCCCTTCTCCCGCCCCAACCAGACCGTAGAACCAGCAGCCCCCGTCCCTTTCCTTAAACCGTAAAACCTCTGACTCAAAACTCCCCGTTTCATTTCTTCCACTTTTCTTCCACGCCACTAACCCCTCATAACAGCAACACTTGCCCTCTTGAAACAGACTTATTCAGACTTTTTTTTTTCTTTTTTTTTTTTTTTTTTGAAGCAAGAAGACTTGCTGTACCTCGTCTAACGACGCCAGTTCTGGGCGTTCTGTGTCCTGGGACACTGTGCATTCAGGGGGAATACTTACCATACTTTCTATCATATCAACATCAAAACTTTAACTGTTGTCATTATCGTTTATTATTATTATTATTATTATTATTATTATTATTATTATTATTATTATTATTATTATTTGGAGAAACAAATTCACAGTTATGTGTAGGTACAAATATATTTAAAAATAAATCTGAATTGAGAGCTTTCCGGAATCTGTTCGCTTCCCCTTTTCGGTATTATTTTCTATTTAATGCTAAATTGACATTCGGTCATGAATCGGACCTACCATACCAAATCGCAAACTATCAGTGGCGCAACCTTCCGAGAAAGACATTTTGACTTTAAAGTCTGCTGAACTCGCGATGCTTCTTTTTTGACAAATGAAAACAAATTACGCATACAGCCACGAATGAACTATATAATAAAAACACACGCGATTCTGTATATGCGAAAGAGATAAATAAATAAAATTATCCACAAATCAACGCCGAAGACGCGATAAAACGAAGCGAAGAGGAATAGAAAGCACAGCGAGAATGGAACAGAAAAGGAAGCCTGTTAAGGCTCCCCGACATAACATGTCATTAGGGGAAAAGCGTCATCCAATTGTAGTCAATTAGGCCAAAAATGTATTGCTGCGAGGCACTTTGGCAGTTCATTAACATCCATCATCCAGCGTGATGGGCAATAGAGGATTGCCTCAGGGCATCCAACCGCCCTTTAACACACGATATGATTACGGGGCAATAAATGGCACGCGGTACATTCAATTTCACAATTCAAGACTCCCTTTAACTTATTACGAAATATCTTCGGAGCGAAACGGGTTCAGATTTGATGTCATGTCTGGCGAGAGGATCTCAGTTTGCTACCAAATTAGTTTCCTGTGCATTCCTTTTTTTTTTTTTTTTTTTTTGTCAGCAAACACGTCAATATCCGGAGAGGTTAACTGCAGACATTCTTTATCATAATGTTATTATTAAAATCCCTTGTCTATGTATTCTATGTATCACTGAGGAACAGAATATCTACAGTCATTACAGTAACGCAAATGTGAAATATTTTTTTTAAATAAACATTTCAAATATTATACGTACGAGCTAGAATAACTGATAATCAATACTTGACCCGCATTTCACTTTATCTAATTTAAGAATATAAACAAAAATAACGAGTCCATCTTTGTATTTTACAGCCAAGGGCCCTTAAACAATCATAAAAAGCTTTTCCTTTTATTAATGCAATTACCAGTTTAGTGGGCGCAAAGAATCTGTTAAAAAAATTACATCTACATATCATCACAGTAGTTCATATCAGACTTCCACAAGACAAGCTAATCCTCATATGATTGTAAACAGGATACGAATAAAGATAATGATATCTGAAACATTTCAATCCTTAAACAGAATATAATATATTAACAAAATGATCATCTGAAAAAAGCAACGGAGTACAGCCTGAACTTTTACTTTATCTGTCGTCTCTTTCCCAGCACCGCCTGACTGTGGAAGCTTCGCATCTCTCCCCTTTTCCTAAGTACTTGTACTGCAGGTACAAGCTATATAAGGAAAGCAGGGAGCCTGTCCCGACAATGCTACCATGAAAGAATAATGGAAAAAAATGAAGAAACATGAGAATGCCATAAACATCTCCCGACTTCTGAGAGAAACAAAAGACCTTTATTCTTTTTAATAGATTTATTAATGTGACTTTCTTGTGAAAAACACACACAGGCTTTCCGGAACGACAAAACGCGCATTTACATTTAATAGGCAATGAATATAAAGACGACAAAGGTCAAATTACCGTGATTTTATTATCATTTAATTTTTTGTCGTCCTATTGTTCATCCGCCTTTTGTTATTTTTTTTTTTTTTTTGTCTCAGAGTAATCAACGTATAATTTAAAATCCTTCTCTCAGCAGTGAGTTAGAAATCTTCAGCCAATAAAAAGTGAAAGGGAAACAAGTAGCCCTTTCACGCCATTCAGAAAAAAAAAACATCCAAATGATTTTTCGAAGCTTATTTAGTCATCCGCCACCACTTCCTCACTCGAGTCTTGGAAAAGCGCCCTGTTTCACGGGTCCATTATCAATATAATGAGTCTGTCGCCCAATATAAAGCTGAGGGCTTTTCCTTCTTTCATTTCTCCAACCATCTCAAGCGGTATTAGCGACGAGTCTCTCTCTCTCTCTCTCTCTCTCTCTCTCTCTCTCTCTCTCTCTCTATATATATATATATATATATATATATATATATATATATATATATATATATATATATATATATATATATATGTGTGTATATGTGTTTATATATATATATTATATATATATATATATATATGTGTGTGTGTGTGTTTATATACATAATACACACAAACACACACACACACACATATATATATATATATATATATATATATATATATATATATATATATATATATATATATATACATACACCTGGTATATATATATACTATACATACATATTCATATATATACATATATGTGTGTGTATATATATATCCTAAAGTGTCTTCTACAGCATTAGAAAATTCAATACTATTTTATCATGCCCTTACTTTGAATCTGTGTGTGTGTGTGTGTGTGTGTGTGTGTGTGTGTGTGTGTGTGTAGCAAAAATCGTCTGCTTTCCTATACCGGAGGAATTGTGAAATAATCATTCATAATTTTCACACCTTAATTTCCCAACTGGTTCCGGTGTCGCTGACAATAGCGCCCAGAGAAACGATGACAGAACTCTGTGATGTTTTTCCTCTCAAAGTTCTCATTTTCCCTTTCTAAATCTATCTTCTTCATCTTTTGAAATGTCGGTTATTTGTCTAACGATTAACAACATTAACGTTTCTTCGCTCGTATGAAATTAAACATGTAATACCCGCAAGCAAGAATAGTAAGAAAAAATGATTTAACTCCCTTATTACCTCGAACAAATTTAGTTATTCTAATAACCAATAAAACGAAAAATTCCCAGTACATATATAACTATAGTAATTTCTTTCATCATTACGTCGTAATTATTCAATCGTTATTCCACCTCCTTAAGGAAATAGTTCTGAAACTTTCTATACTGTAATAATATCTTTCACAGCCAAATACTGAACTAACACTTATGACAACCAAAAAATGAAATCATACTTGATACGCCCAAATATTTAAATAATAACTATAGCAGTCAAAGACTGAATTATTACCCACTACAATGCAATACCGTACTGATTATCACATTGTATAGAAATACAAACCTAATTTGTATGGCAGAATTACGGAACTAATACCTACAGCAGTCTTATAGAAATTTTCAAAGTAATGTGTTACAGTTTCAACACATCGTTCAGAATATGGTAGCACGGAGCCAGCGACCACGTTGACCGAAACCACGATAGTTTACAAAGGAGAAAAGAAAAATAATATCACACAAAAAGATCTAAGAGAGAGTTCATACTATATTTGAATAGCGTTATAATTACAACAGCCAAAACCGCTTCAAGATTTTCTAAGTAAATTAAGAACTCTTCTCCCTAACAATTACCTGACTTTCACTTGCATAAAACCGACTTTTTCCAAACAAACTGCAGACCACACGTGCTTAAAACACGAACGCTCCTCAGCAATCAAATGACCATACTTGCATAATAAATGGACTCTCATTACAGAACGTTTAAAAAAAAAATCACAGATGCTTGCTGCGAGGAGAAAAAAAGAGAGAGATTTCCCAAGACCTCTGCTTCTCTCACCCTCCGCTCCCTCATCCCGATGAAATCTTGGCGCGACAAGATAGAATACTGTAAGTCAAAATTTAGAATACCGCCCACTCCATTATTTCCAGGAAAGGTTGGGCATGCCTCGACTCAAGAGACTGGTTTGTCGTTGCGCAAAACGGGCAATCAGTTTCATCTCTATAAATCGATGCTGACGAAATTTTCACAAGACATCAAGAGTCCAGCGCCAGCGGCAATGGTGAACAATGGGGTCCAAGAATCTAACGGATGAATTTAGGTAAACATTGAAAACTTCCTGGAAGTGACGATCTTCATTTATGCAGGTGTGCCTATCTCGGCCTCAACAGAAAATTGACAAATGAAAAATCGTGCGTATGTAAGCGCTGACTGCTAGGATGACAAGCACATTTAACTCGTACTAAACTGAGAAGTTAACGAGATAAACAAACGCAAACAGATCTGAAGACGAGTGCAAACATCTCATTCGACAGCTAATGGACCCGGTTCTTCTGGCCGGTAAGCGTTAATCTGATATCAGCTACGCTGTTCCATGAACTGCAAGTAATGAAAATACGAGACAACACGTCACATTAAAATGTGATAAATTTATACAGATTGCACAAAATGGATTAGTTAAAATACGCTAAGCAAAAATCGTCAATGGATAAAATAGAACAATGAAATTGTACAATATAAAAAAATATTTTTCAAAAAGGAAGGCAAATAAAGGTTTACGGAAACTATCACACTTTCCATAAATACCTAAATACGCTAACAAAATTGTAGGTGCATAAAAATTGGGAAAACTACAAAAAAATTACAAAATGAATATAACAGGCCACGTCGAGATCAGATTTAAGAAGCACAAGGCCATTAACCCCTAAACTGACACTATTTTGCGACTAATACAAAATTAGTCTATCGAGAGAGTTCATCCACTTATGTCGGCTCCAACGCCGGATTAAATGGAGGGTCAGAGCGTAGGGTCAACACCTGAGCCTTGCGGATTAAGCGTTATTAAAAAAAATAAATTATCAAATCAATGTTTTTAGAGCCTAAATAAATAAATACTGGATTCAATTAGCACTGTGCACGCAGTTATCCAGTGGTTCGTCATTCAACTAACTAAATCATTAATTAGAACTCTACCCTTAATATTTTCCTATGGACAAAAATGCAAAAGACAGTCAACATATTATCAGTGCTATTTTAGTTCATTTAAAAATAAACGTTATTAATACTATAATTAATTAATACCATAAGGTGATCAAATATCATTTTAAAAATCTTCTTACAGGAACTTTTGTACTTGTTACAAAAGGCCTCTCGCCGATGATATTATTATTATTATTATTATTATTATTATTATTATTATTATTATTATTATTATTAATTACCATGAAATAATACAACTGATTTCAATCTCTGATGCACAAAAATAAAAACAAACCGAAATAGAAATTCCTCCCCCATTTAACCATCCGCGGAGCTCACCACCACCACAAGAATGATGACGAATTTCATCATCAAACAAACGATTTCACCACCAACCTTGCTTGCAACGGTCTGGTCCCATTAACGTTTTGTTCATCACAGTCGCATCCCACTTAATCTTCCTCCACCACCAACAGTCCCACGGCAAACCTCATGTTTTCCGTAAAAAAAAAATCTTTTTAAATCATTTTTTTTCCTCCAGCTGATTCTTTCTGGGGGAGTGAGTAAGGTCCTTCGGATTGCTTAACAGTCCTCGACTCCACCAATCCTCTCCTCCCCCCTGTGCACAGTTTTATTCCTCAGGAGAATTATCCAATACGATAGTTGTTAATCCTATTTCTCCATTATTCCCAGTTGCTATTATCCTTATTCTATTAATTTAACAACTGTTGGTGTATTTCAATGGTATTTACCGTTATATTTCAATTCCCAGTTACTATTATCCTTATCCTACTAATTTAACAACTGTCGGTATATTTCGATGGTATTTTCCATTGTATTTCAGTGACTACCATCAATCTTATTGTTCTCAGAATTCGTGTGGCACAAGCTATGGTATTTTCTATAAAATGTGAGAACGACATTGATAATGTCTTTGATCTTTTGTTGTAATGATATAAAATATTTGCCTGTGCAGATCCGCTTACTATTTTATAGTTACAGAGCGGCGAGTATTTCCCTGTAAAGAGTATCGGGTACTCGTTTTGGTTTAGAAATTTCCATATTTTTCTTTTTTTACTATAAGGGCATCAAGTAGAATCACCCGCTCCCCACTCCTCCTTCACTACTATGGCAAATATCTTCGCCTGAGTTTGGGTGAAACACAGCTAGTTTTGGAGATACTAATTAACCTTAAAACAATAATAAATAATGATAACAAGAAGACATCATAATTACACACGACGTCAGCAGGAACGGTGCTTCAGTTTGGGTGGGACACGGCTAGTTTTGGGGACAGTAATCAACTTTACAAAACAATAATAATGATGATAAGAGGAATTATGGGGACAGTAATCAACTTTACAAAACAATAATAATGATGATGAGGAATTATGAATAATAGCACGCGACGTCGACAGCAACAAACAAATCATGCACACCAGCAACCGCCTCATCGGCATAACAATACAAATCAATGCAAAAAAAATAGGTAAAGAAAAAAAAAAAGGTTGTGACCACCGTGTCATTCCCATGCACCTTTCCATCTTCCAAGCAGCGTCCTCCTCCGTCCATGACAGCTCCGACCTGCCTGACCCCCGAGGTAGAGAGGAGGTCATCCCTCTAAGGTTACCCATCGGGTCACAGGTCACGCCCCCTGTGAGAGCGTCTCGCAAGGGGACACACAATAGGAAGAGAAAACTTAATTCTTGTGTGCGCGCGCCTGTGTTTCTCGTGGGACCCGAAACGTGCATTTAAGGACTTACGGCTTTTGTACAACGGCTTTTGAGTTGACGTCATTTTTCCGATGGGTTTTCAATTACTGCACCTTTAATTTTTTTTTTCCAAAACTCTTCTGGCGTAACTAACAGTCATGCTCATGGGCTTTCAATTTCTTTTATTTCTTCTACATTTTCTTTCAATGGGCTTCCTCAACATTTCATTTTATAAGATATTCGTTTTGTGTAATTATAATAATCGAAACAGGTTTTTATCTTCTCTATATTCTTCCCAGCCAGTAACAGTAATTGCACCTATCCTATACAGTCTTCCGCCACTTCTATCTTTTACCTATTATTCTGTCTACTTGTATTTTCCTTTTCAATCTGCCGTGACCTCTACTTTCTACACATGCCAACCAATTTGTCATATTTTCTATCGTATTTCTCAGCGACTTTTACAGAATTTTCTCCGACCTATCTGTATGCGAGTTCAAACATTTCTTCATCAAAATCTGTCTTAAGTTTTTTCTACCACCTATCCAAAGCTAGTCCGCTCTTAACTTCTGCATTCGATATTGCTTTTTTGCATTTCTTTCATTCGTATTCTTTGCATTCCCTTTAATCCGATCTACCAAGCGTTTATTTAATTTATATATATTTTATTTGAACGTAATCATAAATATATTCTGATTATCTAAACGTCGTCCAATAACCTTATTTGTTCCGTTTACATCTTGCGCGAATTGCAAATCATTCAGTAAACATACGACCTATTGATTCATGGAAGAAAGTATTCACTAACACTGTTCACATCACTCCTATTAGGTTACATAAATGAGCATACACATGATGAATTCACCTGTAAAATAAAATAAAAAAATAAAAACATCTTAAGAACCTGCTATACCTTCCCACTGGTGGCTTCTCTCGCCTATTAAATACGGAAATTGTGCCTGAAATATTGCCATATCCGAGTTACAACGACCAAAACCAACAGCCACAATAACAAAATCTCGCGTGAAGTTACGAGTTTTTGTTCGCGGATGGTCCATTTCCGCCTTTCCCCCGCTCATTCTTGGGTCTCGTCCCTGCCTTTGCTTACGACGATGTTTCGCAAAATGGCCTCCAGTCAAGCAAAATATATTAGAGTAATCGCCAGCCATCATGGTATAATTCACGAGAGTACAGGAAATTGGCAATAGTTTCGTTGCTTGAAAGGTTCTCTAATGGGACACTATTCGTCGGCAAGTACTGAGGTAAAAGTATTGGGGACCTGTCATAAAAATATTGGACAAAATATTAAATAAATAAATAAATAAATAAATAAATAAATATATGTATATATATATATATATCCATACACACATATATATATATATATATATATATATATATATATATATATATATATATATATATATATATATATATATATATATATATATATATATATATATATATATAAAAGTACAACCAAACAGTTCAAATAAAACATATGTTTCAAAAAAGTCTAGGAAACCGAAATCAAAAGTATAATAAAAAAAAATATGGTCAATTTCTTGAAAAAATCACAATAACGAAGTACAAAATAAATGAAGAAACAAAAGCAAAAGATATCACGTAAGGAATAATACGTCTGAAATGTCTTTGTTTCAGAAAAGTCCCGTTTTTTTCCTCCGCCTCTTCTTCTTCTTCTTCTCTTCTTTTTTTATTTGGTTATTTCCGGTTCAGGTCATTGTTCATTGTTACTTTGTAGTAACGCCATCGGAAGACTTTTTCCTTTTTTTCTCTCTGACAGACTGCGGTGTATATTTAACTTCTGTGTAGGTCGTAACAGACCTTTCCAGGAGGCGTGATTACACTCACAGAATTTCCCCCCCATTTGAATCTAAATCGTATTATTGTTACGGCTTACAAGTCTGTCTCGGAAAGGCAGGTCGGTATAGCAAAACAATAGAGCTCATACGTAAAAAACATATAACAGTTTATATATACAGTATATGTATATGTAATTACACACACATATATATATAATTATATATATATATATATATTTATATATATATATATATATATATATATATATATATATACATATATACATACACACATATGTATATGTATATATATACATTATATATATATATATATTTATATATAATATATATGTATATATATTATATATACAAATATATATACATATATACAAACAAGAGTCACAAGGGCCGCTTGCTGAAAAGTTATTTGTTTCGTCCTACGTGGAGAATCAGGTACCTGGTAGTCTCCTGTAGGAGGTAGCAGCCAGGGTGACAAAGGGCTTGGGTTTAGAAACTGCATCCAAAATGTTTGCTGAGAATTGGAAGGCTAACACCTTTTAAAGCCATACCTCTAAGGTGAAGGCAATAAATGAATACATTACATATTTTTTCACAATAAGTTTTCCCCTGGGTTATTCAGAAAGCGTAAGCTGTCCCGCAGGCAGAAAGTCTTTTTAGGGTGAGGTTGCTGGCCCTATGCTTTTTCACACCCATATTGCGCCCAACACGGCTGTCTAACTTCCTGGCATGTATACAATTCACTCCGTAGGTCAACAAAGGCACAGTCGGTTTTTAACATAAAAATCCATCTTCCCGTCTTCAACTAAAATTCGAAACCTCTGTCCTCTTCCTTGGTGTAATGTATACTTATATATATATATATATATATATATATATATATATATATATATATATATATATATATATATATATATATATATATATATATTATATATATATATATATATATATAATATATATATATATAATATATATATGTATATATATATATATATATATATATATGTATATATATATATGTAATGTGTGTACAGTTTCAGTAGAATGCTAATAATATGCCAACTTTTGATGTGAGTGTAACACCTGCTAGTTATTTACACAAATGATGGACCTCATCTCATATCAGAGAGGGCAAGAAACCCTATTATAACCCCTCGAGCTACCGTTATCAGCAAATTAGACGTGTTTCCGCAGGGTGTTTGGAGAGTCACCGACACCCGTTCCTTTACAAAATGAATTTTCTTAATTAAGTATTCTACCTAAACAGCTATTGAGAGGAATGTGTCATTAACGGTCGACATTCCCTAATCTAAACAAAGTTGAAGGCGGGGTTCTCCGAACATTTTGAAAGATGTAAACTTAGTGGATGTCGAGCAGTTATTCCAAACAGCCTTTAGAATATTAAGACAATGAATTTTTCCAGAGTTTTCTTACTCTACTTATTTAGCTCTCGTTCAGAGGATGACCAGACGAAAGCAACGATCTCACTTCTTTTGTTGCTTCAACACTTTTACGCCTTCATTAACAATTCCAATACCTCACGGATTCTTTTCTGTGCAGCACGCGCGCGTGCGTTACATCTGATAAGAGAACACAGCTACACCCTACAAGAAAAACAAGTAAAAAATGAATCGAGTTTTCTGTACAGCATATAATGATGTATGAAACTCTCAGCCGGGGAGCCCAGTAAACTCTCAGTCGCGGGCCACGAAACTTGCAGCCACGGCCCAGTGGTGAGCACCTATAGCGGTGCCAGGCACACGGTCATGGATAACTTTAACCTTAAATAAAATAAAAACTACTGAGGCTAGAGGGCTGCTAGTTGGTATGTTTGATGACTGGAGCGTGGATGATCAACATACCAATTTGCATCCCTCTGGCCTCAGTAATTTTTCAGATCTGGGGGCGGACAGAAAAAGTCCGGACAGACAGACAAAGCCATCTCAATAGTTTCCTTTTCCAGAAAACTAAAAATGTATCTCCAGAGGGAATCTTTCACGAGAAAAGGCGCCTAACGACGTGACAACAGCTGCATTAACATGCCAAACAAATTCGTCCCCATTTTAAACCCGTCACAAATACCTCCCTTTCCCCAAAGGCAAATAATCCCCCAAAGGCCATTCAGCCACGTCTCTCCCATCTCGAGTTTCTACCCATAACTTGTGCCGGGGGCAAAGACAAAAGAAAATCGCTTCTGAAGGCGACGCCTTCCCGAGTGCCTTCTTTGAAAGCAGGTAGATTTGCATTCATTATCCCGACGGGGGGTTGGCCGTTCCCCCATGACCGAAATCAGGTCTTTAGAAGGGAACATACGCCCCTACCCACGGAGGTCCTTGCCCCTGCCAGACATGACCATCCCTCACATGCCCATCCTCGCAGCCATTACCATTCATGGAGTTATAATTAGGAATGCCTGCGAGCTGGAAGCATTAGCATTACTTGACACTCATTTTTTTTTTATTCACCCCAGAAAGGGGACAACCCTCATTAATAAAATTATCATTCCGATATTCAAACAAATATTTACCACATAGTACATGAAAATAAGGTTTTTACTTTTTAATTATAAGCGTTTTGACTTAAGAAGGATGGCTTCAGCCCATGTTATCTTTTGTTTCTAAGGAATCGCATACCAGGATGAGGATTCTAATCCCAAGCGTGCCCTTTTGGATATTAAATGGACTCTTGTGACGACGGCATGTGGAAGTTTTTGGCGGTCACCCGACCAGTTTCTGACCAAATTGTGTTGCTATACCCAGGATTAATAGAGTAATCTATTAATCCTGGCTTTACTGAGCTGACCAGCGTTGTAGCGAATGCGTTACTGCCACTGAATCTTTATATATATATATATATATATATATATATATATATATATATATATATATATATATATATATATATATATATATATATATATATATATATATATATATATATATATATATACATAAATATATACACATATATATATATATATATATATATATATATATATATATATATATATATATATATATATATATATATATATATATATAATGTAATTGCATCCCTTTAATTTAGAACACATTTCTATCTAAAAACAACCGAGTCCACTTGGGTACTGCATAACTTCATCAGTGGCGAAGGACAACCACTGACTTCATCAATTTATGTCGAAAGCTACTAAATTAAGGTACTGACGAGGTTATAAATAAATGATTATATAAGGCAAAGTAGAAACTTAAATCTTAGGGTGGTTACATGCAAAGTTAATTCTTTTCCCCTATAGTTCATTAACATTTGTTTTGAGTACACACCTACTTGAAATAAACGTATCACGCCATCATTTCTCTTTATTTCTAGAAACAATAATCACAGCACTCTAGGTTGTCGCCAAATCTGCCAAGATCCTTTTCATTCATTCACAAAAAAAAATCCTATCGTCACATCTCGGCTCCTTTTACTGCAGGGCATACTAACATGGAGAAACGAAAGACATAGAGCAAGCGGTACAAGTAATAAGCAAATTTTTATGGTATGATTACAGTAATGACCTTTGCATACATATAATCAGACATACGCGAGTGCGTGCCTCACTTGTCAATTGGTACTGTAAGCATGCATGTATGTCATACTCTCTCTCTCTCTCTCTCTCTCTCTCTCTCTCTCTCTCTCTCTCTCTCTCTCTAATACACAAATATACATGCTTGAATATGGAAGAGAGAGAGAGAGAGAGAGAGAGAGAGAGAGAGAGAGAGAGAGAGAGAGAGAGAGAGAGAGACGTATGTGACTTCTGCCGGGATCTGATTCAGCCACAGGTGAATATTTGTATATGGAAGAGAGAGAGAGAGAGAGAGAGAGAGAGAGAGAGAGAGAGAGAGAGAGAGAGAGAGAGAGACGTATGACTTCTGCCGAGATTTGATTCAGCCACAGGTGTGTACTTGGGCGGACCCTGGTGTCCATTCACCCATGCCCGTTACTTGTCTTGCATAATTCATAATTTTCAATTAGGCTTAGGCCGGAGGCCCTCCCTCCCTCCCTCCCTCTCTGCACTTACTCTACAGTGCCTGCCCGGTGGTATATACCACGCCTGTCTGTTTACATATTTGTATTTACATCTCGTGTTCCAAGTTATCTAGGGTGACACAGCACTGAGCTGGCTTAATCCAAAAGTGATGAGTATTTCAAGTCGTCCTTATGCAGTTGTTTCAGCTTTAATAGAAATTATACAGAATCAGTTTTGTTGTTAGTCTCACCTTCTTAAAGCCTCAACTATGCGGTACTTCACAATTTCTTAATCGGTTTTTCTAAAGAAATCAAGATACGAATATGAATTAATCTTAATGAGAAAGCACATAACTAACCCACATAACTAACCCTACCATACTTTTAATTAACCTTCAGAACAATAACAATTTCTTAAAATAAAATTAATGAACTTGGTAATTTTACTACACATAAAGACTGATACACATCCATTTCGAAAAATAGGTTTTAAAAATTAATGGACATGTAAGCGAGTACGAAGAGCACTGACAGAGAGCATACCTCTGACAACTTCAAACTTCTCTAAGCAACTATTTTTCCATCGACCAGAAATGGGTAATTGCCGGGATCGAGACGAAATCTAGCAGGTTATGGAGAGATGTAACCTTCAGTTAGAATATAATAGAATATAGAATTTTTGCCAAAGGCCCAGCGCTGGGACCTACGAGGTCAGTCAGCGCTGAAACGGATTTTGACAGTAAAAAGGTCTGAATGGTGTAACAGGAGGAAAGCCTTGCAGTTGCACTATGAATCAATTGTTAGGAGAGGGTGGAAAGTAAGAGAGAAGAGAGAGAATAAGAAAGGAGGTACAGTAAAAGGAATGAAAGGGGTTGCAAAGAACCTTAAGTAATGCTTACAGTGTACCGCATGAGGTTCACTGACGGTACTACCCGCAGAAGTAACGGTTTAATTTGGTGACCAGAGCCTACGTTAATGGTGAATAGCTGAGCAGTCCAGGGCCAAGAAGGCCCCTTGTTATAAGAAGTTACATTCCTAATTCTCCCAAACTGAGTCACTTGTTGCCTTTCCCAGGGCCCACCTTGAGGACAATTTGCGTAGAAATCCACACAATGTTTCGCTCAGCTCTCCTAACAAACAGACAAACAAACACACAAAACAAAAACATGTCCTTGTTGGCGAAGGTAGTAAAATTAAATTAATCTTCCTGTTCAAATCAAGACATCGTTATATCCCCTGTGGATTAAATCTACCCAACATTTTAGGTTGCCGATTGTCCACAATAAGTTTTTCCTGACTGTTTTACAGAAAAAAAGAACCTTTAATGTTAAAATGTTGTATTTTCGCTCTCTCTCTCTCTCTCTCTCTCTCTCTCTCTCTCTCTCTCTCTATATATATATATATATATATATATATATATATATATATATATATATATATATATATATATATATATATATATATATATATATATATATATATATATATATATATATATATATATATATATATATATATATATATATATATATATATATATACATTTATATATTATTAATATTACTATATTTCCATGATAAAATTTCCATGATAAAATAGATCCCAGACCTACGCTATGATCCATCGAATATCAATAAAAAAATCTATCAGGATTACCAATCTTTAAAAATAAAAATCCTGCATACCTTTTCCCCTACTAAATAGCTAGGCTAATGCTTTCAATGGTTTACAATCCAGCCCTCGGTCTTAGGATTTTTTTTTTTTCTCAATCCGTTTGTCTGAGAGCTAGCTCACCATGATGCAACGATTCACAAGCTCCCAAATGACTCGAGGACATTCTCAGGAATTCCAAACCGTTTCGAAACAACCGTACATTCTCCCAGTATGAAATTCTTATGAAAGGAAGGCCGTTCTTATCGTTTGAGTAATTACCACCGCCCTCAAACTACTCACTTCAGTTTCGTTTACAGAGAGTGATTGGTCAATTCTTAAGGCCACTTCAACAACACGGACAGGGAATACGCATGACATAGGCCTACGGTCATTAACACGGTCTGAGAGTATGTTTGAAGCACCTTGGTTATTATAAGAACCTTCACTAGAACAACACCGTATCTGAATGATTTTTCGGACTACGAGTTGTGCATGCCATCGGAAATTAGGTTAGGTCATAGTTAGGTTAGGTTTTTTGTATTAGGTCAACTCTAACATAGACAGGTGTCAAGTCGACACACTGTGCTTTGAGAAAAAAATCAATGTCCTGTCATATACATTAAAAATGGAGATAACGCGATTTGAAACAATACACACTGTTGTTCTAGTGAAGGCCTCCATTATCTTGTCTAAAGGGTCCTTCAAACTTATTTTATAAAGGAATATATTGCCAAATTATGCTTGCAGCTTTCGCTCTCAAATGAATAGTTAACTGCATGGTGTATAACCAAATTTATACAGTAATTAAAACTAACACTCCAAACCTCTACCTTTCAATTATCAATGAAGAAAAAAATATGTATAAATATTGCGGAAGAGGTTCATTTGCCGGTCTTGGTCTCAAATGACCCCACAAATATACTTACTCAAACCGTACTATCAATTTGAAATTTA
The DNA here is from genome assembly GCF_040412425.1 of Macrobrachium rosenbergii. Classification (NCBI taxonomy): domain Eukaryota; kingdom Metazoa; phylum Arthropoda; class Malacostraca; order Decapoda; family Palaemonidae; genus Macrobrachium; species Macrobrachium rosenbergii. The sequence continues at coordinate 31,076,591 of NC_089799.1, read as the reverse complement.
CCACAACCGTCTGTGAAATGCTATATATACAGTATATATATATATATATATATATATATATATATATATATATATATATATATATATATATATATATATATATATAAATAAATTTCTGATATCAAAACTCAGGTGGAAAAACGTTATCCATCAAAAGTCAAGTTGGAACCTGAGAGCAACTGCACCCGTGGAATTTTGGGTAACTGTATATATAATGGGATTTCATATCAAAACTAGAAAACAATCAAAACAATGGAACTTTACGTGGTTTTGGGTCCGGTTTCAATTACGCACCCATCGCATGATGACAGAGAGAGAGAGAGAGAGAGAGAGAGAGAGTTTACCGGATGTAAAGCCAGACAGGAACGTAAGAAAACCCCTAAAAAAAGAGAAGAAGTTTTATTCGCCAAAAGTAACAGCAATCCTCGAAGCCACGAGGAAGTTCACAGACATGGATGAACGGCTCTCTCTCCTTCCTCAAGCTACTGACCACAGGTGCCGGGCAACTATATACGAATTTCCTTTTATTTAGACATGATGCAGCGTTCACTATTTTCTTATGAGTCAAAAGGAACATAAGGCTCACCTTATGTCAAAAGAGCAAACTAATGCCTTGCCGCTGTTATCGGTAAACCTACGCTTGCCACAAAAGCATCAAGAAAATCAAACATCGGCAACATCCTAGACGAGTCTGAGGTCCGGGGCGTTGGGGGTAGACCTGGGGCGGAGGGGGTTGGCGGTTAGGGGGTGGAGAGGCACGGGTCAATTGCAATAAGCGGGAAGGAAATCTCCTCTGCCTTTTATAATCCTCCTGTAATGACATCCAAAACTTTAACTGTTTTGCATCCCTAGATTATACTTGAAACTTGAAATCGGAGAAAATACTTACTTGAGAAAGCGTAACGATCCAGGATTTCTAGGGCCACAGCCTCGCAAAATTACCTCCCCATTCAAATGGTGGCGTAAACCAAGACGGCGAGGAAAAAGGAAGCTATAAAACTAAAAGCCGACTTTAAATATCCAAACGAATTACGTACACCTGTCGAGCGTCTTGTTGTGCACTCTCACTCCAGAAGTCGCTGGTCAAGACTCCCATAAGGAAGTGAAATGTTGTCCACAGAGTTTTTAACAACTTTCAGTTTCGTTACTGCACAAACACCTGCCCGGCGACGCAAGTATATCTATTTGTCTGTCTATCGTTGCTTATATATTTACTTTTAGATTTACAATGATACAAGAACGTGAAATTGTCTATCACTTTGATGATATTCATAAGGGTTACTCTTCTTATCTATCTTGCTATCCACCTGTTAAAATCTGACCACATTCCTACGGAAATGAATCTTGTCCAACAGTTGTATGTAGACATACAGTACAGCAGACAGTTACCTTTGCTGGTTACTCCATCTGCATAAACAAATGCACGAAACACCAAAATTCCCATCTCGTACAAGCTGGCGAACAGATTGAGGAGAAAGTGTTAATTATCCTATGAAAAGCGCCGAGGCTTCGCCTATGAATAGATTTGAATAATTCGGATAAAGGTGAATAACTTGATGAATCCGGAGTCACGGTACGGCACACGGTGAAGAACACAAAACCTGAGTGGTCTGACAGATCAACTGTGGGGTTCTGTCACTCTTCGTCACTCTTCCAACGAAGTGTTCAAAAAAGACAAAAATATCATGAAGTTCGCATACGGTAGATTCCCATTTTCGTTTGCGAGGATTTACGGACAGGCAGTTTTATCGTGGCTGAAACGGTAGGTTGTTGAACTATTATTGTATAAATTCTTATTCGTTACATTTTTCGGACAAAGGACCAAATACAGGCTGCAGGAAAATACGAAACAAAATTCACTTGGTCGAAGAAACTTTGGACGATAAGAAGTGAACAGACTGGGCAAAAAGAACCTGCACAATGGAGGTACATGATTGCACTCTTCGTCAAAACAAAACGAAAAAATATAAGAGCAGCT
>NC_089799.1:31062113-31069613 GCF_040412425.1 Macrobrachium rosenbergii | reverse complement strand
GTTACGGTTTCTCTCTTATTCACGTCTAATTTACTCGGAACAATTCCTTGACGATCATTGGAATCTGCTCCTCATTCTAAAGACGCAATTCCTCGAAGTTTATTGGAATCTGCTCCTCATTCTAAAGACGCAATTCCTTGATGTTTATTGGAATATGCTCCTCATTCTAAAGACGCAATTCCTCGATGTTTATTGGAATCTGCTCTCATTCATTCTAAAGCTCATTCTAAAGACACAGTTTATTGAATCTGAATTTTCTAAAGAATCTGAATCTCCTCATTCTGAAGACACAATTCCTTGAGATTATCGGAATCTGCTCCTCATTCTAAAGACACAACTCCTTGAGTTTATTGGAATCTGCTCCTCATTCTAGACACAATTCCTTGAGTTTGTTGGAATCTGCTCCACATTCTAAAGACACAATTCATCGAAGTTTATTGGAAATTGCTCCTCATTCTAAAGACACAATTCCTTGAGTTTATTGGAATCTGCTCCTCATTCTAAAGACGCAATTCCTCGAAGTTTATTGGAATCTGCTCTCATCCTAAAGATACAATTCCTCGAAGTTTTTTGGAATCGTTTCCTAATTCTAAAGAAAATTATAATCACCACCATTTAAACAAAAAATGTAACAGCAAACCCCACAGGACTAGATGGAAGCTTGTTTGGAACATTTCGCCAATCCCTCTCCACCCCATCCCGCTCCCCAAAAAAAAAAATCCAATTCAGAAAACGAACGATTCAGACCATTAAGTCGAGGAACTAGCTTTTAAGTCTGGCTTAAATGCCTTCCAGAACTGATTTACGTTTTGGTCGTTCGAGGCTGGTCGCTTATTCGCCGGCACTGGGGAAGACGGATGAGAGGAAGGGTTGGTGCTACGAGAGGGCCGGGCACGAGAGGTGAGCGCTCTTGTTTGACCATAATTACCTCCTCAGAGGCACGAGCGAGCGCTCTTCCGCATCGGGACTGGAGATATTATTATGGTAGGTAATAAAAGCTATTATACGGATGGCAAGAATGATCACACTGGACGCCCAGTGTTATCATATTTGACAGGACAGTATGAGTTATTGCGCTACCTCATAGGGTATCACAGTACACGGGATATCAAGGGGGTAAACTAATATAAAGGATAAGGAAGGCATATCTACCATCATAAACTGGATAAGAATGATAGTTATCCGTGCACTGACCACATCAATATCATCAGTGAAATGTAGGTGTTAGAGAACATAAAAGAAAAAATAGAAGACTGAGTGCCTACCTCCACCAGCGCCAAAGAAATGTTTGTTAACTTCATGACCCAAAAACGAATCAATAAATATATTTCCATTATCAGCGGTAAACCACCATAAGTGCTCGTTTTTCTGGATCCTCGTGAGACCTTACAGGCAAAGATATTTCCTTGGATTGTCCACTAAGATTTTGGCATTTGCTGCGTTGAATTCAGAATAAAAATCGCACGGCATAATGTGTGTGTAGATATATATATATATATATATATATATATATATATATATATATATATATATATATATATATATATATATATATATATATATATATATATATATATATATATATATATAAATCGGATCGGTATACGGACCTGGATCCATCTCCATATCAAATGAGTTCTTCCTTGCTTCACAGGCCACTTCTTCAAAAAAAGGTTCTTTAAAAACTATTTCCTTGCAGATAGACAGACACGGATAAATGCACAACCTCTGTCCAATATGGCTGACAATTCTGCATGACTCGTATCAAAGGGAGAGTCAGAGAATAATTCTTTGCACAAGAAAAATCTAGCATCAGAGATACTAAACATATTTCAATTCTTTTAAAAAGAAGTCCGATAAAGTGAGCAACCCATCAGGATATAATAATAATAATAATAATAATAATAATAATAATAATAATAATAATAATAATAATAATAATAATAATACTTTATGCAGCTCTTGGCCATATACAGTATAAATATACAAGAAAAATACTTAATATATACTATATTAAAAACATTTCTACGTATCAGCCAAAAGGTAGTAAAAAGATTAAAAGCGCGCAAGCACAAACTTAAGCAAATACCACCTCTTCAGCTCTTACGTACAGACAGACTTTCATACACAAAAATAAGTTACATTCAAACAACTATAAAACGTATGCATGTAAGACCCACATCATTCAGTGGATTAAAACGAAAAAATCGATACACCCGCCTCTTAACAGGTAGTACATTATATCAATTACATAAAAAAGTACGAAATGAAAGCAAAGCTTGTAAGCAGGAGGAAAGGCACTGTCACAAAACCAGGCACTCTAAACAGTGATGATTTCCGGAAAATAAAAGTGGGAAGTGGTTGCCTGGCAGGTGTGACACCGCCTCGTGACAAGAGGGACGCTTTCAGCTCTTCTCAACTGTGGCAAAAACAGTGGCTGAAGGAAGACTCAGCGAAGCCACCTTCCGGTGGAGTAAATGAGGACCTCAAGATAAGACAAGGGGGCGACGGTTCCTGATTAAATACATTCATTGCCCTGAATTCCTGTCGAGGAGAGAAGTAAAGGAAGGAGCAACCCTTAGGTAGTCCGTCAAGCACCACCAATCGGGTAAACAAAGAAAAAAATATGATATCAAGAATAACAATGAAAATACAATATGATCAAAAGTGTAAAAACTGCTTCGTAACGAACATTAATAACAAAATTATAGATCGTATTTAAAAAAACACGGGTTTTCTTGTCCCCCAATAATCAATTATGAAAAGCTATTTTTTTTTATTAAGTTACCAAAAATTTATTTTGCTCAGGTGAAAATCTTGACTCTTTCGGTATTCTATTCAGGTTTTACATTTCTCTCAACAAATTAACTCTAATAAAAAGAGCCACTAGCTCGCTCTCTCTCTCTCTCTCTCTCTCTCTCTCTCTCTCTCTCTCTCTCTCTCTCTCTCTCTTGTTCTACTATCAGTCACATTCAATTTTTCTATTTATTAAAATGTTAAAAAACGAGCCTTCTTTTACATTAGGTCACAAATTATTAACATATATCCCATCGTTATTTTCTGTCTGGTTTCATTTATATGAAAGTTTTGTGAAATTTTAAATGTACGCTAGCATCTCTGTTATTTGACAAAGATAAGCCTTCTTCCAATAATCCCGAAAATAACCCCGTACAAGACAGATAGATAAATAAACAGACATTAAGGTTAATGAAATTAGTGACAGTCCCTCACATCATCTGCTTTCTGTGTATTTCAACACTGACATTTCTTTCTGAGCCGTTCCTTTCATTCGCTCGACATTCCTCTTAGACTTTCTGTCATATCTCGTTTCCCTCAGAGTTTTTCCTCTTTTCGGTTTCCAATCATCGAACTTCGTATATTATCTTCTTCACGAACAGGACAACCTTACTAGCATTCCTCTCACTACACGATAATACAAAACACTACAGACTGCCTCGTATTCTTCATAAAAACGTGCATTTCCTTCATACATACAACAATTACTGCAAAAGGGAATGGAATAGCATAAAAATGTATCGTATGTGCACATGAGAACGAGTGCAATGCTCCTTCCTGATAGTGAAAATAATCATACTATCAATTGGACAATGACTAAAAAAGATAGTTTATTCAAATACTGTTTTTTGAAAGAAGCATTATCGAATCCCCGCTTATAAAAGGTAGCTTCTCTAGGAATATGAATATCGGCAAACGAATGTATAAACTCGGTCCATTAATTCAAAAAGAAATATGTAAAAATGTATGGATTTTAAAGAAGGTGAGTTTAGCTGGGCCTATCAGTGAAGATGTTATAAAAAAAAACAAGATTTGTAAATGGAGCACTGACCTTGGACGCTAATGAGTTTACTATTACTTTTTTCCAACTGTTGGTATCTTTGTCTGTTCAGTCTTCTAGAAAAGGTCTTAGAAAACTAAAGACGAAATCGGCCAGGATTTTTACCAGGTGTTTCATTCCTTCCCTGTGGAACGCCTGTTCACACAGTCCTTGAAAGCTTGTAACTTCTTTTGAATAAAAATCTCCGTCGGATACCATCTTGTTTACATGAGGTCCTGTTATATATATATATATATATATATATATATATATATATATATATATATATATATATATATATATATATATATATATATATATATATATATATATATATATATATATATATATGTGTGTGTGTGTGTGTATATGTGTGTATGTATGTATGTATGTATGTATGTATGTATGTATGTATGTATGTATGTATGTATATTATATGATTTAGAAGATTATTAATTAATTAACGATCAAGTATGGTATAAAAATGTGTACGAATACTGTAAATAAAATTCACACATAAAACTTACACATCTGTACATTTAGACGGACCAGGAAAGAGTGTCCCAGAGGAAGAGATGGAAAACGCCACTCCGCTGCAGAAACAAAAGAGAAGGAACACCGATAAAATTACGGCGAAGCCACTTCCTGTACATGCAACGCCTAAATGCTTCGAATGTAAGACGGGCATCGTGACTTTCTTCTCCTACCTCTTTCATGCCAACGCTTATCGACTCTCCGTCCGCATGTCTCTCTCTCTCTCTCTCTCTCTCTCTCTCTCTCTCTCTCTCTCTCTCTCTCTCTCTGTCACCGGATACTTAGCCTCAAGCATTCAACTGCTAAAATATCCGTGTAGAGAAAACCTCCTCTTGTAAGAAAATATTCTTGTTTTTAAAAATACCGATTCACCTTGACGATGCTTTTCGTAAATCCTCCATCTTGCGGGCATTGTTAGGCGAGTATTGTATTGACAGGTGAATACCTGTATTGTAGGGTGAGTACCTACATCGTATTCATGTGCATGACGCTGGCTGATGACCGCACATCCGCTGGTCCTATACTCGAGACTGTGCCAAGGTCTTGGTACCATGGCCTTCCACAACCTTAAATATCATTTCCTTTTACTTGTGGAAACACGTTATTCTTCCATTTTTTTTTTTATTCAAAGGGCGTTATCATTCCAGTTTTCCTCTTTTTTTAATTGCATTTCTTACCCAAATGTTCTTTATGCAGATGCTGTGGCAGTATCAAAACTTCTCTGGTGTCATGGTGAATGTATTTTAACCTCAAGAATGTGTGTGTGTGTGTGTGTGTGTGTGCGTCCTTGTACGTAGGTATGTAAAACGTCAAGATAAAAATTTAAGTCCTGTTGTTCATCACACATGAATCACTGCATCTGGTTCATTGCTCATTTGTACAACTTTCGAAATATTATTGATTCTTTGTCTTCGTCAGATTTTCACAGAAGGAGCAAATTTTATCATTCGTCTCAAACGCCTTTTTATTGATGTTATTCCGTTACATATTACAGCCGGTACCTGTCCAATTTTCGTAAGGAATATGTGAATCACCAGTAACACTATATATCACCCTGCGAGCTTACAAGTTAACATGAGAGAGAGAGAGAAACTACACTAATTCCCAATCCGCTGTCCCTGCGTATGCGTTGAAACGAAGCGTAAATGACACCATGAGCCCAGACAGAGGTATGGCTTCCTCTTGAACTGACGATCATTATCTCTCTTAGATCAAACACACGATGACGACACGGTGGTCTTATGCTCTTATCTAAATACAGATGTTGTCAGTGATCCTTGAATTAGTGACGACAGTTTGTTGTTGTCAGTGATCCTTGAATTTGTCACGACAGTTGTTTGATGTCAGTGATCCTTAAATTTTTGACGACAGTTTTTTTTTTTTTTTTATAAAATCAAATGTGAAATCTTCAGTTTTGATAGCGAATCAAAGACGACAGACTGAATGAGAACTGAGGACCAAATTGAAGTTGACCTCGTAAAGAAAAAAGGTACAAAAATGAAATACAAAAATGTTTAACAAAAAATTTATACATATATATATATATATACATACATATATATACATATATATACAGGTATATATATATATATGTATATATATATATATATATATATATATATATATATATATATATATATATATATATATATATATATATATATATATATTCCTTTCCAGACCAAATACCTGGGAATAATAATAGAAAAACTGCCCACACACATCTAAAATTAATCAAAACCTTTTGTTTTTATAATTATTATCATAGAGCAGTTGGCCTAGAAAATGGCACCTAACCTGTGGCCTTCAAACCTGACCTTCACCCTTGTAAAAACTGGAGATTAATATAAAAACCTCAGCATTAAAACAGTAGGTAGCAATGTTTAGTGTATCTCAATCGACGAGACTGTGAAACGAGATGGACAGCCTAATACCCTTGACTATAAAACCCCATGTCCTAAAAAACTCAAGAAGAGAGAGGAAAAAAAGGCAAGCGATTGGTACCTAGTTCGAGAGTGGTAGTGTCCTACTTCCTGAAGAATATGAATGGTTATTACGTTATCAAAGGGGGAATGAAGCATGTAGGAAAGAGGTGCGTGTAGGCCATATAAACCAGCCTTTGTAATGATAGATACAATTACTTCAGGTTTCTTTTTCGATTACACTGAGGAAGTAACTAACTCCATTCAGAAGTACCGTATCAAATACTTGCTGTACGATTTTGTACCCAAGTCTCAACAATTTGTACATATTTTTCTTTTACATGGCTTTCTGTTAGATTTCAAAAAAGAATTCAGACACGACACCAAGTTATAACATGCAGTTAATCGATCTGGGCGTAAAATACGTGATATAGGATAAGCTCTGTTTAAAATGGGATTTACTGGTTACAACGATAATGGAATGAACGACAAGTAAAAAATTAAAACAATAACAATATGTAAAAAATTACGGCTGTCAAAACGAAAACAGCGATAGTAAAATAATATAAAAAAATATGTGAATTCATGTCTACATTGAGTATTTACATAAGATTTTAATGGGTTAAAAAGCACAACTTTAATAATAATAATAATTAATAATAATAATAATAATCGGTTAATAATAACAATAATAATAATAATAATAATAATAATAATAATAATAATAATAATAATAATAAATAAATAAATAAATAAATAAATAAATAAATAAATAATTAATTAAATAGAACCATTTTTATTTGTTCTGCATACAAAAATTATACAAAAGAGGCCAGACCTACTATGGCATAAAGAATACACATTGCAATATACAATAATGAGTGCTTGCATAGTAACCCATATATATAGCACCTGTACACGAAAAGGCACAGTTTATTTAAAAAAAAACAATATAAAAACTAAAAGAAAAACAACACTTCAAGTGATTAACGCAAAGAGATCGGAGTTTCCAAATTCATTTATCAACGGAGCTGACGGAAGTCGGTTAATCATATGCTAAAATATGCTGTACCTCATGGAACAAGTCGTCCTTGTGTTTTTTGATGGTTTTTTACCCTAAAACTACAAGGATATCGCACTCTCCAGCAGGTGGCCTCAGAGACGTCCTATACACACACACACACACACAAACACAAACAAACACACACA
>NC_089799.1:31042113-31057113 GCF_040412425.1 Macrobrachium rosenbergii | reverse complement strand
TATATATATATATATATATATATATATATATATATATATATATATATATATATATATATATATACATATATATATGCATATTATATACATATATATATATATACTATATATATATATACATATTATATACATATATATCTATATCTATATATATTTATATATATTGTATATATACTGTATATATGAATATATATATATATATATATATATATATATATATATATATATATATATATATATGTGTGAAATATATTATATAAAATATATATATATATATACTGATATACAGTACTGATAAAAACTTGATATAACAGCACATCAAAGTTCTCGCGCAAGAGTGTCTACAAAATTACTTGTTGGAATCAGTACGACAAAAACTTAACCTTCTTGAATCATATTCGAAATCCTATTCATATGATGAAGAACTTGAGTCATACATTCTTGAAGATAATTTAAAAACATAATTTTTCACTACCACGGTCATAGTCTTATTAAGGTTTTTTATTTAAATCACTGACAAATTATAAAGATATTTTAAGCACTGAATCTTTACTGAAAATTAATTTAATTTCAATATCACTGCCATTCTTTTTGTTATCAGAGGACGCCACAATATATAAAAGAAACGACTTCCTATATCAATTTCACGAAACAAGATTCCTCTTCGACTCCCAAGACGAGAGGAATCGTTATGTTTATCAACTCTTTACATCTAGAACTAAACATCATACAAAGGAACTTGTCACCTACCAATGCATATAATATGTAGCAAAAATACGTGCATTTACTTGGGTGCACTTATCAATTCACACACTATACACAGACATACATATATACATACATATATATATATATATATAATTTATATATATATATATAAATTAATACATATATATGTATGCATGTATGTAAGTGTATGTGTATATATATATATATACTGTACATATACATACATACATACATACATATATATATATATATATATATAAATGTGTTTGTGTGTATATCTAGAGAGAGAGAGAGAGAGAGAGAGAGAGAGAGAGAGAGAGAGAGAGAGAGAGAGAGAGACAGGGACAGAGATAGAGACAGAGAGAGAGAGAGAGGTGGAAATTAAACTGAATCTGAAAAAAAGGCAATCTTGCAAGAAAACACGCGTGAGAATCCAAAACGAGAATTAAGGCGCGAAAAGAAAACGCATCAGAAAAATCTCGCCCACGGTCATGCTATAAATAGCCAATCCACACGATTTAGAAGTGAAACTATGGAAAGTGAAACCAGGTAGCCGGCCAAGATGTTGGGGCTCTCATCTCAGGGGTTGTTTGTCATGAATTCTACGGAATCACAATTCAAGTGCATCACGCCGATTCGACTTGAAGATTTTATCTGTTTGTCCACGCTAAATAACTCGAATAACTTGGCTAAATAAAATAAACGATTTAGTAATATTATTTTTGCACAGTTTCACTTTCTCCGCCTAAACTTACCATTTAAATTAGATTCTCTTCCTGTTTTTGAAGATCAAAGTTTTCTAAACAATACATTTTGCACTGAAACCGCACTTTACAGTAATGACATACAATCTATGCAGTTTCTCGCTATCACTGGCATCTGCAAGAAAGCAGCATCCAAAAATGAGTCATCATTGTTGCGCAAATCTTTGAGAGCCGAATTAAATTCATCTAAAATATATTTGGAGCAAATGGAACATACGCAGGAAATTAAATTACTTTTGACTTTCAGATTATTCACTTTCACGGAATATCTGGAGAACAATATAAATTTTTCATTCAGTTACGAATGCAAATGACCGCATGCAGTGAGGGGCGCTCTGAAAATATTCTATTTTCATTTTATATGAGTTCCTCTTTGTGCATCAAATACAATTCTGTTTTATACGATACTGATTTACCATTTTTACTGAAAATACTAATGTGAAACCGAACACACAAATATGGAAAAATCCATGATGATAATAAAGACGGTATCTAGAAATGGTAAGCGTAGGATTCAGACTGAAAAATGCACATGAAAGATACATAAATCTGATGGAAAACACAAAACTGTTATCATTCATAATATGAATTTGTTTCAAAAGATCAACTTTATTTTCCAACATGCTGCAAAATTATCTTCTAACCTGCAAAATCAAATTACAAAATGATGAATAAAGACAAAACGCAATACGCAGTCAAATTACAACTATTGTTATTACTGCTAAGAACACTAAAAGATAATTCTTTGACAAGAAGGCTGGTTGCAAAAGAACACCACATAGGATAGCTAGTAAATAAAAAACAAAAGATGCAAAAACCGAACAAAAAGAGAAAAATGTTCGACGAATGACCCCCAAAAATGTCCCGCCGAGCATCTGCATAACTCCTCCATTCATTTCTTTTCCGTGTACCTTCAGCAGACTCACTTTCTCTTCTCTATCCTACAAGAGGAAAAGCGAGAGAAGATGAGAGTTTTCTGCCCTTTTTTTTCTCTCTCTCTCTCTCTCTCTCTTCCTACCTCGGAGAGAAAGTTTTCATAGCAGTAGCCTACTCACTCTTCATACCCCTACCCCCACCCCCCTTGGACCTCGTCTCTGGGCAGTCTGTCTGCAACTTGCTCTCTCCAGACCCACAGCAAGGATGCTGAAACACAGACACTTCCTGCGCTGTGGTGCAACGTTTACGCGCCGGTGAGCCCTTCCATGCACGCAAGAGCGCCCGTCGTATATGAGTACGCATCTGAGCGGTGCTGTGTACTCACAGGAAGTCCGCCAAGAATGGAAACAAAATATAGCGTTCGGGGAAAAGTGGCTTGTAATCAGCAAGAGCGAAACTGGCCACGTGTTTATAATTCGAAGCAAAAAACAGCAGACAAGCAGCAACAGCAGCAACAGCAACGCCAACAACAACAACACGAATAATAACAACAACAGTTTCAATAAGAACAACAGTATCAGTCCCTGCTAGTCATAGCCTAACTAAATTTCTCGTCCATAATTTTAGTAAAACTTAAATAATTCGCAAATCTTCTGCGTAAAGGTAGAAAAAACGGTTTCGCGATCCTCCCCTCCTCATATCTAAATCCATCTCTCAAGCGATGTTATTTCACCCATTACCTTTTATCACTTATAAACTCTTTTTGGAATAGTCTGAACCGTTGTTATGACTCTCTCTCTCTCTCTCTCTCTCTCTCTCTCTCTCTCTCTCTCTCTCTCTCTCTCGTGGTGCTGATGATCATGGACTTTTCGACGCCAGTTTACTGATGAAAATCTTTCTCCTCTTAAACGAATATATAATATATATATATATATATATATATATATATATATATATATATATATATATATATGTGTGTGTGTGTGTGTGTGTGTGTGTGTGTGTGTGTGTGTGTGTGTGTGCAAACTATTTTTTTACAGAAAGATAAACTAAAGTAAACGTACGAAGATAATAAAAATCTTTATTAGTTCTTAGCACGTGAGCTTCATGATTCATATTCATACAGCAGTTTAGCCGGTGAATATGGGAGAGACTGGCGTCTCTTTTTCTATGACATGTGGCTTCTGTCAAAAATTGGTATGAATGTAAATACCTTAAAAAATCATGGAAAATGGTCTAAAAGGAAACTAGACAGGTAGAACTTCACTCTTTGGATAAAGAAGTCCCTCGCAGATGATGTAGATTGAGAAGACTGAGAAATATTATGACTAGAGAGAAAATATTTCCTCTGATCTATCTATACCCGCTACTATATCCACAAGAGTCCTCCGACAAATTTAGTCCTGTAGCTAGGTTACGGGTAACCTCTCTTACTGGAGTGGAATTATGTTGAAGAATACAATTAGACCTACCTTCATACGAATGAACCACACAAAAGAGAAGACACCTGAACGAGCAAATAAAACTGTATAATAATAAACTACATTACACAAACATACATAATTCATATATATATATATATATATATATATATATATATATATATATATATATATATATATATATATATATATAATATATATAATATAATATATATAAAACACACACAGACACACACATATATATACATATATATAAAACACCAAACATAAACCATTGCAATAACACACACACACATACATGCATACATACATACATATACACATACATAAATTCTAACGTTAAAACAAAACCTATCCCCAGCAGACGTGAGCAACATTCCTAGACACCCTTAACCTTATTTCTGTCTCATATACTGAATGAACTTTCACTCTCTCTCTCTTTCAGTCCCACCATCCTCCAAGCTAGGAATTTCCTTTTACTCTCACTTAAATAAATCACTGTAATGGTTATTATGAACGAATGTTCTTCTCTATCTATTCATCTAGCTAGCTGACTAGATATCAACCTGAATAGCTATTAGTTCACCTCAACGAATGTACTTCAAGTGGTAATGGCTTAGCAAGGAGAGGTTTTAACTTTTGGATATTAACCCTGATTTTAAGCTAAAATCTTCCCTTTCCGTTTAACAAAGGCAACGATTAATAATAACACCACAAACTTTATAAAATCTGTTTTGACATCACGAAAACAGATACAGCGTGGTCTCCAGTCCTGCATCAAATGTTCCGAGAGAGAGAGAGAGAGAGAGAGAGAGAGAGAGAGAGAGAGAGAGACAAGAGCTGAAAAGTGAAACTTGAGAAAAGAAAAATTAACTACCTGTCAGATGGCTATGACGTCACTGAGATAGTCCTCAGCTCTCCTCGTAAGACTGGACTGGACCCTCGAAGCCTGGCTGGCTCTCTCGAGCCAACGCGAATCTGGCCACTTCCAGTCAACGTCAAACTCATCTTCCTTACGTAACCAGTGTTTCTCGCTTTCTCAAAGGAAATAAAACGAAAAAGAAGGTAGGGACATGTTTCCCTGAAGAACATACGGTAGAATTAGCCTCTTCAAGTATGAATGTACAACAACAAATTATCTAAAGTATAAAAAATTTCAACATTCTTTATTTCATAGCTTCATTATATAAATATATATACATATATATAAATATATATACATATATAAACACAAACATATATATATCAAGCTCTTTAATCAAGAATGTTGTATACACACATATATATATATAGTGTGTGTGTATATATATTACATAATATCCATATAAAGATAAAACGAATGAGCAAAACTCCTCCTTCATAATTCTCATTCATGACAGTCTTGGCCTTCTCACTCCTCTGGAATCTCGAAGCGTCCACGTAACAGCCTGCCTTACAGTGCTTTCAGGCTACAACGGGGAACGTGTCTTTGCCAACACCAACGACCAGTCATCAGGCTTTCATCTATGTAATGTTACAAGGATTGTTAATCCTAGAACAAGTATTCACCTCAAGGGTTTATTTTCAACACTGTTTCGTTACTTTACCACGATTCCCTTCCATAACTAAAACTGATTTCACTGATGAAATATATAACGGTATCTAAGTGTACAATGTAAGTCTATCTTATAAAAGTACTTTGTTAGATATACCCACAGCTTGATTTGTCTTTCAGAAATTTCGTTTTCAGGAGACCCACCATTTCTAATAACTGTACATACATACATATATACATATATACATATATACATATAAATATATATATATATATATATATATATATATATATATATACATTTATAATACATACATATTACGTACATTATATATACTGTATATATATGTGTGTACATATATATGTATATATTTATATATAAATATATATCTATACGAATGTTTATATATATACATATATGTACATATCAGGAAATAAGAGTGTGCCTGCGCATTAAAGCTAAATGGCGCAATGAATGCAGGTGGGTTCGACGCGCTGTTGATGAATCTTCTGTGTAGGTGCATAAGGCGGCTGTTATGGAAGTTTTCTGCACAGAAGTATCACCCACGATTCAGAAGATAAACTATGCATTTGGCAGTGACCGCTGTATTTTTGACTCTGGAGCAATCTCTCCCAATTATGGAAAATACCTTAATACTGAAACACACACACACACACACACACACACACACATATATATATATATATATATATATATGTATGTATGTATGTATGTATGTATGTATGTATGTATATATATATATGTATGTATATGTGTTTGTAATATATATATATATATATATATATATATATATATATATATATATATATATATATATATATATATGTATATGAATATATATATATATATATATATATATATATATATATATAGAGAGAGAGAGAGAGAGAGAGAGAGAGAGAGAGAGAGAGAGAGAGAGAGAGAGAGGGGGGGTGCCTTGTAGGAATAGCAAAGGTCCAAGCATTAGCTTACTAAATAAACAGAGAAACCTCCGGGGAGAAAGTATCCGTACGAAAAACTTTCTTCAAAAAATGCCATCGTAAGGTATGGCAGAATTATGTCTTAAGCCAATAATGTCTTTTCAGAGAGAGAGAGAGAGAGAGAGAGAGAGAGAGAGAGAGAGAGAGAGAATCCCGAGTTTAAGACTTCACTTTCTCCGGGAGAGAAGAGAGTTGATAAAGCTGCCCACGTTCATCAGCTTGCAGCAACTTCTCTCATCCTCCACTACCCGCATCTTTACATCCCCCCCCCCTCATCCCAAAGGATTCCTAGATAGCCCCTACTACTATACCAGCACGTCTACCATCTAGGCCGTTTAGGCACCCACTGTATTAGACACCCTGTCTCCGTCACTGGATTCCACTGATTTAATTACTGATTTATTTATGAACAATAAAAAACTCACATAATTTCCAATCCATCAGGTTCCACTACATTCTAGTAATCGATAATGTGGTTAAAAAAATGCACACGCACAAGCGTAATGATTATGAGAATAAAATAATTTATTTTTTATTTTTTGTATTAAAATATTATAAAAAAATTATATTCTCAGCACAAACTATAATATCGAGGTACCAAATAATGCTTAGTTTGGTAATGCAAGTTTGTGGAAGTCAATCAGTCTATCATATCCCGTAACTACGTCAGAGATTTCTCTAAAGAATTCACAAGATTGCTTCTTAAAGTTATTATTAATAATAATACGGATAACATTGATGATAATGATGATAAAAGAAACGCTACAACTACGATGACAATTAGCGTTTAAGAATAAATTCCAACAAAATCATCAATAATAATTACTTGATCTCATACCACACTCACGTTCCCATACTTGGTATCCATCGGTATCGTTATAATTTTTTATCTTTTATATTTGGCAATGTTTGTTTCCTTCTAGTCAGAAGCTTTCTTTTTCACATCATGCGGAAAGTATATTATTCAACGCTGTCAGAATCCAGGCACTGTTATTCAGGCTTCTTAAATCTAAAGAAATATTAGGACTAAAGCCATATGATTCAGAGCTTTGGCTCCACCTTGATTCGAATACTGTCAGCTTGAGTGGATATCGGAAACTTCCTGGAATTATTAGGACAAGGTTGCTCGAAATGGTGGGGTTCTTTTACAAAAAGTGGAAATTATAAATTAAACAAGAGCCGGCAAGTCCACTGCTCGCTTAAAGAATATTTACAACTATATTCTGCCCAGTACCACGAGTCTTCATTTATTTGGTGCAACACTGAATGACGGTATTCCAGGTAAAATGTTTAAATCACACCATTGTCCACATGTTTTAAAATAGGTTGCAATGCTGCCTTTACAGCATCATACTTCCATTGCTACTTTAACTGGACTCATTTATTCATCTGTAAACTCATTAACTCATTTTTTTAAATAGGCCATCTATTCTGGGCAATGTTGTTTCGTAATTCAATTATTTCTCGAGCTTATTTGAGCATTCCTATGCACATAACCAAAGAATAAAGCATGAACATTCGAGGAAAACTGATCGCTAACAATCGAAAAACCAGAAAACCTTTAAAACAAGGATGAAAAAAAAAAAAAAAGAAAGCTGCCTATAAGGAATCTGCACGGCCACCTTAATCCAGCCCATTCTTTCCTCACGACCAAACAAACAACACTCGGAACAGATTCCCTAAACCAATAATTGCCAAACACGATCCAATCAGCCGTGTGTGAGGCCAGCCATCCAGATAATGGTAAACTTAAGCCTATCCCATACCGAACGTAACGATGTTGCTGCTTTCGGAAATGCCTCGCCCAGATAACACGGCCCGTATCTAACGGGGATCCCGGCATTCAGTTACTTGCGTAATATGTCTCGGTGTTGTATTTTTCTTCTTATAGTTTGATGCAAGATAACGGTCAAGAAAATACCTAATTACACTAATGTACACTACGCGTTTATGGTACGCATACAAATTATACACACACACACACACACACACACACACATATATATATATATATATATATATATATATATATATATATATATATATATATATATATATATATATATATATAAGTATATATATATCATATATAAATAATATACAGTATATATATAGTACATATATATATATATATATATATATATATATATATATATATATATATATATATATACATATATATATATATATATATATATATGTGTGTGTGTGTGTGTGTGTGTGTATATTATTCAAAGCGTGCAAATATTTGTATGAATAAGCGTAAAAGGTTACTATATCGCAAAGAAAGTTACCGCAGAATACAATGTTTATATATAAAAAAATCGGAAACTTACAAATATATATAAATATATATATATATATATATATATACATACATGTGTTTGTGTGTGTTTGTGCAACTTCCTCCTCTCCCAACTGCTGCATTGAAAACCTCCAGAGAATGATCCGATTACTTGATCCGTTTACTGAAGCGGAAAGAAACGCTCCCCGTAAACTCCCGTTTAGAATTAAAGCTCCTTCAAAACATATCAGTTACCTTCAACTAAATATAAAAGAACTGACACGGAATGCACATATACTGTATATGCATGTAAGTTAAGACGCGTTGATGCGTTTATTCCTATAATTCCCTCGCATGATTTTATATATATATATATATATATATATATATATATATATATATATATATGTGTGTGTGTGTGTGTGTGTGTGTGTGTGTGTGTGTGTGTGTATATATTTATATATATATATATATATATATATATATATATATATATATATATATATATATATTAGACTGTTTCTTACCAAGGGTGGCTGTAGAGAAAACAACACACTGGTCATTGCAACATAACAGATAATTTAACTTCTGAATCATGAATGAACCCCAAAGCAGAATAATTCCATAACATGAGCCACTTCAAACAATGCCAGTCAAAGGGACACTGAACCCCACTTAAACCGCATCACTCTTGTGCTTCCTGGATATCATCACTCTTCCAAAAATCTTTTAACTATCTATCCAGAGCATTCGATGCTTTTGTTCCTTGCTTCCTCCTGAAACTTTCTCACTATGAATTTTTTTTTACAGCCTATCGTTTTCCATTCTTTCTACATGACTCTACCATCTCAAAACAGTGATCCATCTTGTCACTTGTGCTAACATTCTTACACTCTTACCTCTTCTTCTGCATACCTCTACATTTATCACACTTTTAGTTAGTATGTCACATATACTGCGCTAGCAATTCATCTCTGCACCTTCAAACTTTTTCCTTTCAGCATTCACACTTCATTTCCATAGAGAAGTGTTGGCTCAAAAATCTCTTCAAATATTCCTACCTTCGTTTATACAGTCTAAGTCGCCTCCCAACCTTTTGCAAACAATCTGCTACTTTTCTTCCTTCACCTGTTCTCTCATTCTGCCATCAGCCATCATATTTGCTCTCAAAGATTATCAAATACCCTTAACAACTTATCTTCTCATGAAAGTCACAATCAATTTTTATTTTGATGTTTTAAAACTTCTCATACAACTGTTCTATAATATACGGTTAATCCACGCACCCTCTTTGGCTTAAAATTTCAGTCAAAATCCAACCAAGCACCTTTATTGGTATACTAAGTAATTCTAGCCCCTATAATTCTCCCAGCTGCCTTTACCAACTTAACCTGTACACAATGGAACAATTACACCACTCACCCATTCTTCCAGAGCCTTTCCCTTATCAGTCGGTGAATCACACTATTATCACCGTCTCACAGCATCTCACGTGTGGTTCCATTAACTCCTGGTGTCCTTCCATTCTTCAAGTTCTCAATGGCCCATCCTACATTGTCACACGTCATCCACACATGAACTCTTAATCTTATACTACTCCTCTATCTTCCACATTCCACAAATCCCCAAAATTCTCACTACATTAACCCAGGACTCCATTTACTGTTCTTTCTCTCCGCATTTATTCCTTGTATGTAAACTTATTTTCCACAAGTTCGTGCTCACCTCCTTGCTCTAGTTTGATGACTTGCCTCGTTTTTCTCTCTTATTTTCGTTCTGACTACCCTGTCCGGTCTCCTGTACGCCTGTACATGAACTTCATGCCACGTTATTGCACTTTATTTATTCCCTTTTCCTGCCATTTTATACGTCATAATGCTTCTCTTTGTCTCAAGGACGCTATCAGGGAACTGTACAAATTCAACTCCTTCCATCACTTTGCCCTTAAAACTCTACTTCCCTTCCATTTAAATTGTATATATATATATATATATATATATATATATATATATATATATATATATATATATATATATATATATATATATATATATGTGTGTGTGTGTGTGTGTGTATACACACACATATATAAGTGTGTATATATATATAAATATATATATTCCATAAACAGCAAGGTGGAATTCTTTGCTATAAATCATATCCGGCTATTCATTTTTGTGTTTTGTTTGAGGCGAAATAATTGTGATCATTAATTTTTCTAACCCGCCAGCAAATTCAGGACAATGTAACTTATACTAAGCAAACTAACATTTAATCATAAAATGAGAAATACATTACCCTCTACCACTTAAATTGCAACTAAATATAAGTGATAGGCCCTCCAGACTAACACAATTCATCGCATTGGTAAACTGAAAATTTAAACAAAAAAGCCTGCAGAGCTAACGGTCTTCAGTACATTTGGTAAGACACGAACAGTGTAACGTATTCGAGAACTGCAAACAAGAAGTCTACAGCATAACAGATATTGGCACCTGATGCTGCATTAAAATCCTAGTTTTCATCTTGGAACTCCTCCTCTGTTTTTTGTTATCCCTAAGAAAAATGTTCTCTTCTTTTTTATTTTATTTTTTCCTTACTTTTTAAAACTATTTTTTACCTGTATTTGTCTACTCTTCTAAAGAATAACTCGCATCTACCGCCTCATCCCCCCTACACATGTTAGTCGCAAGTAGACGGTCCCTTCCCTTTCCCCTACACCTGCCTCCCCCTCTTTTCCACTTAGTATGCAAAGGGTAGAAGCACCTCATCCGGGCATCTTCCACTCCTTCCTCATGCTCAAGACTCAGAATAATCCTCCTCGGAATAATCCTCCTGCAACCCTCCATCCTCCTCCCTTCTCCTCCTCCCTTTCTCCTCCTCTAAAAAGAGCGAGTACGTGGGACCCAAACATCCACCTTTAGGAACCTCTCACTGGAAGCACCTTTAACACTGCCTCTCTTGTGCTCGACATTCCTTCGAAGTAATAAGCCCAACAAGTTAGAAATTAAGAACAGGTACATTACTCTGAGAAGATATAAAAAAAAGTGACAATACTGGTGCATTTAAAGGACTTCCGACACGTGGATAATAATATATGGTTGTAAGGGTATGTATGTAATGTATGTATGTGAATAAGTATATATACATATACAGTATAAACACACACACATATATATACATAAATATATATATATATATATATATATATATATATATATATATGTATATATATGTATATATAATATATATATATATATATATATATATATATATATATATATTTATATATATATATATATATATATATATATATATATATATATATATATATATATATATGACAAAGAACAAACAAGTTATTTGATTCAGCGTTCTTTATGCCTTTTGAGACAGCGAAGCAATAAATAAAAACAAATAATATACCGGTTTGATCATTCCTAACAAAGCTTTGAAAAAAGAATACACGGTAATAAACCAATGGAAGACTTCCAAAACGACTGCTCTAACACATAATCACCGATAAAATTAAGTACAACTGTCAAATGTAAACAATACATTTAAAGCTACTGTGTTTCATACAGAATATTTATTATTATTTTTCCTTCAACAATACATAAAGGAATATGGAAACATATCCACTTGAGATGACTTATATTTGAAATATTACAATTTTCAGGGATATATTTGTGAACTGTTTATTCTGCATTTTGAAACATTCACGCTTTAGAATCCCCCAGCCCCTTCTAACACTGAGTATTTACTCATGAATCAGTAACGAATCAGTAACCCTCTAAATTACAGGTTATTCGAGCCAGTAATATATTCGTGAAACGATCGCCAGACTCGAAGGATCACGCAGTGAACAAAACAAGATTCAAAACGCAACATTCCTTCCCCCTTCACGACCTTGGCTCAACATAACCACAGGGTCTTGGTCAATTTTAATCAGAATCTTACGTAGCTAATTCCAATGCCACACACTTCATTTTCAAGAGGGGATAAAACTTAGATGTATGACAATGATACAAAGACGTTAATTCAAGTTTCTCAGAGAGTAAATAATAATAATAATAATAATAATAATAATAATAATAATAATAATAATAATAATAATATACTTTTAGGGTTAGTATCCCTGTACGTGGACACAAAGGACAACGGTTTCCCTTCATCTGAGCCCCCAAGACCGGGTAAAACAGGAGGGCCAGTTTGTTTTGCATAAGAAGTAAAGTCACTGACACTTGCAAAAACCCTCAAGGTCTGCTACAACTCCTGAAAACGAATGGAGTAAAATTACGCAAAACCTCAAATGAGCCTGGTCGACTCTCGGCATCGATTCGATTAATCCAAGATGGTAGAAAGATTAACATCAAAGCGGCCAACCGGATTAACTAGTGAAGAGGAGGAGAAAAGGACATTATCACCATTCTCAGAGCAAACAACCCTCGGGATAAGGGACACAAGAGACTTACACTACAATAGATAAGGGAAATGGGTGAGAGAAAGGATAAGGAATTTTGGCGTAATGGTCCAAAATTTGTGGCGCTTACGCATCTCTACCTTCACGAAATAAGGGAAAATTAGGAAAAGTTTTAATTGTGCAGCAGAAAACCAAATTAATTAATCACAATGTGTACATATTTAGTGTAATTGAGAGAGAGAGAGAGAGAGAGAGAGAGAGAGAGAGAGAGAGAGAGAGAGAGAGAGAGAGAGTCTCCGAAATACATTTAAATAAAACTGCCCAGTTATTCCTACTATGAGACTAGTATAAATACTATCAGGACATTTTAAAACGCAATACAAAAAAATTAAACGTGACAGGAGAAAATACGGAACAAACACCATTTATATATATATATATATATATATATATATATATATATAGAGAGAGAGAGAGAGAGAGAGAGAGAGAGAGAGAGAGAGAGAGAGAGAGAGGCTAACAAGAATAGCATGTGTGCTCACACCATATTTCCTTTTCTCCTTGTACCTCCCTCTTACTTGACACTATCCTCCCCGTCCCCCGTCCCTTCGTATACTATTCTCAATAACATAACCCACTAGGTGAAAACTACCAAGTCAATTTGGTAAGTAAAAACGCTAGATACACTGTTTCTTACAGATATATATGAATAAGGAATTGGTGGTTGGAGAACATTTGCAAAGACTTTGCACGCACAGCAGAGACTGACAGATACAATTCATACCACAAACCCACCGTGAGGATAAGGTTACACTTCCTGGCTGCATTTCCTAAAGGAATCTGAACTGAACAACAATAGTATATGATTTCGAATGTTCAACAACGACGAGCCCAGTCAAAATCGTTCATTCATTGCGCACAGGAACAGCAAAGGAAACCACTAATCTTGTGTAATGAAAATGAAATGAAGAACCAGACTTGACATTCAATTAAAAGTGGATAAAAATAAAATCCCCAAAAAAATTCTTCAGGTCTGGATCGAGACCCCGCCCTTCACAGTCCAACTGTCAAACGTTTTACACAGATGACTGGTGTCATGTAACCTGCGCCGTGGAAAATAGGTCACGTCACCATCCCAACAGGAAGAAGTGGTGGGGGTAGTGGTTGGCTAGGGGGCGCGGGGTGAGGAGTAAAGCAAGAGCTCTTATAAAGCATTGTTTGTGTTCCAGCTGAGAAAAAAATAAACAAAACATAAAAGAAGTGTTTATTAAAAAAAAAAAAAAAAAAAAAACACCTCAACGCTAGACCTTGACTATCTTGGTAAGACAGAAACGTCGGAAAGTTAGTTACTGTTTTTTCTGAAAAAATGTGTCTTTATGAAGTGATCATTAAATGAGTAACATACGCACTTTATTTTTATTCTAGACTCTTGAACTACGTGCTAATTTAAAGAGAAAATAGCAAGATTCTGGTTATTGTCACCTGACTGTCAAATTTTACAGCAAAATCCCAAACTGGCAGAAAAAAGAAGTCCAACACAAAAAATTATAGGACATCACTTTTTACATGGTGAATTGTTCAGTTTTTTTTTTTTTTTCAAGTTACGTGCTGTATTCTGGAAAGACTTTTCATGTATTTAATAAAAAATACTATAAAAATCCCTTGCACTCCTAATGTATTTCAGTATTCTTTTAGTCTGATTACATTTGCCATTTATGAGGCAAACTTTCTTAAAAATATAGTTTTTACCTTGGCCTGTTAGATCCATCATTTAGTCAAATCAGCCCACACAAAAAAATATTAAAAAATTGTCCATTTTTAATCAAATAAGCATTTCATATCGGTCCACGACCCACCTATGTGGTCCAAAGTATACCTTAGTTTAAACCAGACCACTGAGCTGATTAACATCTCTCCTAGGGCTGACCCGAAGGATTAGACTTATT
>NC_089799.1:30962113-31037113 GCF_040412425.1 Macrobrachium rosenbergii | reverse complement strand
GGAGTGAGGAATGTTACGGTTTACTGGTGGTATGGCGTCGATGGGGGCCAGTAATGGGAAACTTCTGAGACTAAGGAAAGAGTTTGAAAGTCAATTAAGTATGAGAAAGGTTATGAGGGAAAATGAACACCAGGCAGATGGCGCTATATATATAAATATAGATGATAGAAGTATGAAAGCTTTCTACACGTAAGAGATTCTGGAGTAACTGTAACAGATCATTTTAAGATGAAAGAAGAGGCGAGTAACAAAAAGTGGAGCAAAAAGATAGGAAAGTGAACAAAAGAGATTTGGGGAAGCCAAAGTTGTAATATAAGAAGAGATTGAAGCTGTTCAGAGAATTAATTGAGTAGTGCTTGTAAAATAGGAATGACTGTCGGTGAGAAATATGGAGACGCAATGAAGTGGTACAAAGGTTACCGTAGGTGAAAAGATGAATTTTCTTGTTGGTTTGGTCATATGGACAGAATGGAGCATAATAGGCTAGTGCAAAAGTGTGCAATTCAGAAGACCCAGAAGGTAGTGAGAGGAAAAGTACTGAAATGGAAACATTTTTTTTATTTATTTATTTATTTTTATTTATTTATTTATTTATATTTTTTGCACAGGGTCCATCCATGACTCAGCAATTAGAAGGTGAATGTAACAGCGTCCTACTTTCATATTAGGAAATACTGTTTATTTACTGTTTATTTCTGGATTTATAGATGTGTGTTGTGACATTCCACAAATATTTGTATGGCTTTGCTCAAAATTATCAATATTACTGAGGGGATTAACATTTAATTGCACCCTTCGATCTTTTAGTTTCATCAGCTTGACCATTAAATCCACAGGTACGCAAAACTTTAAAAAGGGATTATAAATACAACGTGTCACAATAAAATCAATAACTATTACAGACTGGAGAAATATGATGCTGAACAAGTAAGCTGAAATCAGCTTAAAATTATTCAAGCAGGTCCTGTAATAAAGCCCCAAGGCATAAATAAAGTAAAACAACGAAGACAAAAAGATCAAAACCACTTAACAAATTATTGCAATTTACCAACAATTTATATTTTGCTGAAATCTTTGTAAGTTTTAGTCTCTTGACTATTACCAATACCTATATTTCAGAAAATGGTTATGTTTTTAGACTTAAATTCTGCGTTGATTATAATAATAAATTTAACACTATGAGTTGATTTGAGAAACCAGGAAATCAAGAGCAAAAAATAATAGCCCTAAGACAAACGTCGTCTGAACTAAGGGATTATTATTATTTTTATTGTTATCCAGAAGATGACCCCTATTCATATGGAACAAGCCCACAGGGGCCACTGACTTGAAATTCAAGCCTCCAAAAACTATGGTGCAACTGAAGTAACAGAGGGTAATGGGAAATAGAGAGAGAAGGGACCACTTATTAAAAAAGAAAAAATAAATTAAATTACTAAATATATAGATAAAAATATAAATAAAAATACAAGGAGAAATGTATCAGGGTACTGATGTATACGCCTTCGCTTGAACTTGTAAAGTTCCAATTGCACGACATCCTCAAAGAGACTGTTCCACAGTCCAACGGTGTGAGGAATAAAGGACTTGTGGAACTGAGAAGTTCGACAGCGAGGCACATTTACAGCACACTGGTGCCACTGTTCAGCAAACTCTATTGCTTTCGGCAGGAAAAACGGGATCGGGGATCAATTGTGAATGTGAAAGATATCTTAAAATACAACTTATGAAAAATTGACAGACAAGTGACCATCCGTCGGGTGGCCATGTCATAACTACTAACATTAGGAAACATAAACCTACCACCACGAACAACTCCATCTAAAAAAGTTAAATCTCTCCGTGTAATGTTTCCTGAAAGAGCTACAAACTGTAGAAAAAAAAAATGGACCATCTACTTACTCGTTGTTTCTCTCTTTGCGGAAGCCGAATAAATCTTACCTGTAAACCAAAGAAAAGTTCAGTGTTAATTGTCAGTTGACAAAAACATGAAGTCAGTTCGATCTCTCTCTCTCTCTCTCTCTCTCTCTCTCTCTCTCTCTCAACACACACACACACACACACACAAACACACATTTAGTATTCCATTACAGTGAGGAAGGTGATCTGGATAAATTAAACCTAATTAGTCAGTTCTTTATACCGCGTTAGCATTTCGACCACTTTTGGCAAATTTGCTTTTTTGTTTTACATTACTTGCGAAAACATCTTGAGGTTGCTTCAGTACAAGTTACACAGCCTAAGCCAGGCAGTAAATTGATATTGACTTGAATTGGGAGCAGCTCTTTCCCTATAATATCCTACTTTAGAGAAAACATGATTTTTAGGTCGTCAGTCCAGTGGAACACATATATCCCCCCCCCCACCTCTAAAGCCACCCCTCTCTGCGCAGTCAGAAACAACCACAAGACTCCCTTCCTCCCCCCCCAACCCCGCGCCGAAGAGGGGGAGGAATGGTACGCCCTTTTCAGCCACCTGACACTCCATTTCAATCTCTCTCTCCTCCTCTGAGGAGTATTAACACCATTATCACGCAGTTTAACCTACATCGCGGCGATGGAACAATATCTGCCATATGTTAATATGAAAGAATTCTTTATATGTCATTATGTATATGAGTACATCAATGCCTTTTTTTTTTTCTTTAAATTTCGTGATAGCCGGCAGGGTGACCGACTTATGTCCTATCTAGCACGGAACTGAAGAGAGAGAGAGAGAGAGAGAGAGAGAGAGAGAGAGAGAGAGAGAGAGAGAGAGAGAGAGAGGAAGGAAAAAATAGGTTAGGTCAGTGGAGACATGATGTTTTGATAGTTCGTGACGTGCTGACAGAAGTAACTGATAACGATGCTTATCAGATTTTAATATATGATATGATAAGATTAACGTAAGACTGGCAACTTGAAGCCTCAAGTAGCGCACACATAAAAAAATTAAATGAAAACAGAAAATCTTAACAATTATGAAGTGTGGAAATCGGCTTTACTGTATACAACAGGCTTTGGATTTCCATTGATCACGTGGATATTACTAACACAAGAATCAAAATTCACTGAGCGACCACTGTAGGATATGGAACTTTCTTTCGCTCCTCTGTATTTCCTAAAGCCTTTAAAAAAGCTAACTTCAATTATGCTCTTCTTAAACGTTCCCTGTATACAGCCTCCCAGGTGATGTTCAGTTGGAATTTATGAAGTCCAAACGGAGATGCAATGCATTACTACCCTGATACAATTCAACTTGTATTTTGATATTTTACTTGCATTTTTATTTATTTATTTTTTTTGTTTATTTATCTGTTTTTCTAATAAATGATCTCCTGTTTCGGTATTTCCCATCACCTTCGGCTACTTCTTTCGAATGCACGCCAAATTTTTTGGACGCTTGAATTTTAAGTCAAAGGATTTGCAAAGTCTTTGTCACAAGGACTTTACATGACCTTGAGATGAGGTTGTTCAGTCGCGCTCATTTGATAAAATGAATTCGTTAATGTAATTTTAAGTCAAAGGCCCCTGTAGGCTTGTTCCATATGAATAGGGTTCATCTTCGGAATAATTAATATAATAATAATAACAATAATAAAGGGTAGCTGCATCCGGTCCTGGTCGTTTCGGCCGTAAGTCACTTAAGCCGTAACATCCAAAACAATGTAAGACGTTATGTTTATGGTATTTACCATTATTATTTCATGTTTTACGTACATCCCCAAGGGGCTGGTACTAAACACGGCGCCCATTTTGCACGTAAACGTGCTTACGGCCTAAATGACTTACGGCCGAAACGACCCAAATGCGCTGCATCTACCCAACATCGCTCTCCCCCTACCCACCACCACCTTCATTTGTTTTTGATGATGATGGTGATTAGATTTCAGTATCTGTGACGCTATTTGTGGCTATTGCATCATCTCCGATGCCACAATTATTTGCCCGGTGAAGATCGCATTAACTAACGATTGACTGATATACAACTAAGGCTCACAAACCTTGGACTACATAGCATCTGTTCCAAGGCCTTCCAAGATCTTCAATTCGAGTAGAATTTTGGTTTTCTTCTCTCTTGATTGAATGATCGATTAGTCGTCACTTTTAGCCTTAGCCCTCTCTTCTTTTACGCGATGCTTCCCTTTCTCTGCTTATGGTCCTTCTCTTCTGTGATAATGTATTGTGCAAGTTCGTGGCCCTTGTCATTACTTCTTCTCCTTCTCTCTTTGCTTTAACCGAACTTGATTAGAGACCTATGCCACTCTCTGTCGCTCTCTTCCCCATAGAGCACAAAACACTCGGGTGGTAGCAATGTCCCCATTACGAGGTCTCGGGAACCCAGCGTCCTCTCAGCGTGGGGGAGAGCCGGAAGCAGCAGTCTTCGCTCACTCTTACTTCCTTTATCTTCTTAGTTTTTTCTCTCAACTTAATTTTCCCATCAAGAAAGAAGTGACAGCCAAGAGAACTGATCTCTTAAGTTTTTTGTGTGTCCCTACCCACAGGGGCCACGAAAAAGCCCGGCGTCGCTCAATTTCGTGTCCTTTACAATGAAAGGAGGAAGGAAATGGCGAACTGTATTGTTCTGTCTCCTGTGTCACCATGAAAGGCTTCATAAGAGCATTGGCAAACTGTAATACGGATTAACCTCTCGTGCCCGTCTTTTCGCAGTTTTTAGGTCAATTCAAAAAATCATTATATTTGAAGACAGAGCTGTAGTTTATAGGCCTACCCATACAAAAAAAAAGAGCAGTCGGGAAATAAGAAACTTTTATGAATCTAATACGCTTCCTTTTTTAAATTTGTAATTAGCTTATTTTTTATTTAATGTCTTTTCTAGCATAAGAGGGACAAAAATAAATAAATAAATAAATAAAGGCAGACGGGTCCAAAGAAAACAGCAAGCCCCCGGGTGAGGAACCAACCAGCCTTCCGAAAGTTAGAAATTATACTCATTAAAAATTTACAAATTGATCAGGCATTACGAATTGGACTTGCATCAACCTCGGTCATCCAAGCCATAATATAATTCACATGATGATACGCATAAAATCATAATAAATATAATCATTAATAAACATTCGTGGTTGCTAAACAAAAAAAACAATCTTTTAGTCATAAGATCATAAAAAAAAGCTGAACCGAAAGTAACGATTGTATCTTATCAATGTCTTCTTCTTCTTCTTTTAACGTGCTTTTATTCCCATTTTTGTATGGGGTAAGCACGATGCCTTCTTTTGAAGGACTTTTTGATTTGGCTTTGGGGTAGACCTGTGGTCTCGATCGGCTGCCCTGCCTGACATCGCTTAGACCCCGGTACGTATCTTTCATGTATCATACCCGACCCAACGCCCTTTCTTCCCAGCAGCGAGAAGTTATTGCCTCCAGTTTTAATTGGGCATAGCAACATATACAAGACCGATGAGGACCCATATCATAATGTACGGTGATGACGCAGTATAACGATGATAACAGACTTTAGCAACAGGGTAGGTTCCTTACCGGTAAAGAAAAATACTATGTTATTCATGAAGCATGCAGCGATGTACAGCTATATGACTTGAGCAAAATCTTTTGATAAATTCAAAATGAACAGAAGAAAAAAATGAGAACATTAAAGTAGTATGCATACAAAGACCAATCCAACTGCTGTGACCGAAATTCATAGAAAATTCGTAGATACAAACGAACGTACGACAAGAAAACAAATAACCAAAAATACTTCTGGAAGAGAATTACTCCCAGGCTGTCTTTCACTTACAAAAATCTATGTTGATATCCAACAGCAGAGAAGGAAGATAATTTTTTTTAATCTTTTATTATAAAAATACCAGAAGATAATTAAGGAAAAAGAAAAAAAGAAGATGAAGTAAGCAAAGGCAGAAGTGACATAACGAACATGCCATTTGGGAGACGTCCACCATCTGACAAGGATGACGAAATAAGGCAGAACGGCCTGGATACTTTTAGAAAGTCTCTTGTCAACCCGAGTCATGTTTTCTTAGAACTACTGCTATTATTATCAGTGTTGTTACTGGTTTGTGTATTTTCCCTGTAATTTAATCTGAGCCGCTATGCCAGTACATTACTTAAGCTACAAATATCCGGGGAAATCGTATCCGCTCTACCCACCTACTTGTACGTGAATTTGTACGCTTTCAGACAAATTCGTCATTTTACAGTTTCCAAAACCTAATGATCTCACGATGAAACCGAATAAATTTTTATTAGGAGCTTACTAATTAATGTACCTAGGTGTTCACTTACTTAACCATAAGACAAATACTTTTAGACCAGTTAGAAGTGGCGTGGTGTCTTACGGCACGTGACAGCTTACAATACTTACATGCACAAAGGGAGAGAGAGAGAGAGAGAGAGAGAGAGAGAGAGAGAGAGAGAGAGAGAGAGAGAGAGAGAGAGATTACGCACTGCTGACGCGAAGCCTACTCTATGCACAGTCTGCGTTGACTCTTACTTGATAAACCCACAAAGAATGACCATACAAAGCAAAAACTTGGAGTCAACAGATGATTCTTTGCTCGCTTACCATAAAGAGAATATGTGACAGATGATGTAAGAATGGTCTTTGGGAAACTTGGAGAATGAAAGACGTTCATGAATCGTCAAGTTCTTGTCAGCTGCTGGCATAAAAGTTATGCTCTCTCTCTCTCTCTCTATATATGTAGGGTGTGCAGCACGCATATACACACACACACCCCAACATTCACAGTATGAAACCTTCCTATTCAGTTCTTCTTCTTTTAACGTGCTTTTTTCCCATTTTTTGTATGGGGTAAGCACGATGCCTTCTTTTGAGGGACTTTTTGATTTGGCTTTGGGGTAGACCGTAGTCTTGATCGGCTGCCCCTGCTGACATCGCTTAGACCCCGGTAGCTCATGTACATGTATCGTACCAGTCACCAGCTCCCTTTCTCCCAGCAGCGAGGAGAAGTTGAGCGGTTAGGTCGACAGTTCGAGACGTGTGAGGTGTCTGTTATGTTTTTAGAAGATGTTGGAGTGGCTTTGTTTGTGTGTGTATTAGTCTGTAACACCCATTTGCTTTTAAGCAAACCTATCGGTTGATTACAATAATCCCAAGGTGTCTACACGGATAGCAAAGTGTCCGCCTCTCTGACAGGTCGGCTGCGGATCTGAACCCGCGCCACAGACCTCTATGAAGTCCGAAGCTGCTGCTCTAACGGACTTGGCCATCGAGGCTCTAACATTCCTATTCAGTTATATCACCTTTTATCATCTTCTTTGTTCCTTTTTCCTTATCTTCCTTCTCTGCTGTTGGATATCAACACAAGATCTCGTAAGTGAAAGAGAGCCTGGGAGTAATTCTCTTCCAGAAGTATTTTAGATTATTTGTTTTCGTGCCATACGTTCGTTTGTTTCTACTTATCTTCTAAGAATTTCAGTCAAAATTGGATTGGTCAATGTATGTATACTACTTTAATATCATTTTTATTTGAGAATATGCACGATGCATGATGGGCGAATGGAATTCATTTATTCGTATGGGTTTTCGGGAGTTAAAGGATGAAATTAGGATAAGTGCAGAGGTAAAGCACAGGAGAGACAGAGCAGCGGCTGTAGTAGAGTTCTTAATTCAAAAGGTTTAATAAGAGAAATTTCGTTGAAAAAAAAAAAGTTTGGATGCACAGAGGCATTGTGTGGATGCTGAATTCAAATGGAATAATGAGGGTTGAAATGATGACGGATACTGAGAGACGACGAACCCCATCTAACAAATACTGAAATCTGGAAGGTTAATATCTACTCACAACACATCCCCTCTTTCTCTCTCTCATACTATATTATATACACACATATATATACAGTATATATAAATAATATATTTATATGTGTGTGTGTGCGTGTGATTTTAAAATCCTATCATCCACGCAAAAAGAGGCGGGGGGGGGACCTACTACGCTAGAATCCATCATAATAAAAACTACCATCCCCTCGATAAACAGCCAGACAGCCTCCACGCAGCATAACTGGTCGTTTGTTTATATTTTGGTCTGCACTTCAACTTTTACTTACTTCTCTCGTTTTTTCGTGCTTTAGTTTCTTTTTTTAGCCCAGTTTAGGTAGTTATGTCCGTCTTTGTAGTGATTTTCAAAACCTTTTGATTTTTTTACGATTTCTTTTATAAGACTTTCAGTTATTTTGTACATTGCAGCCTTGATGATGCAATGAGATATTGCGAAACGCCGTCGGCAAAATAAACTATCGTTGAGATATACTGTATACGTGCTGCCTATTCCTGAATGCCTCCTTGATAGCTACAATGAAGCTTACAGCTATATGATCTGTTTATTATTATTATTATTATATATTCAAGAGGAGTGACACCAGGTATTACCATATCGAGTTTTCACTAAAAAACCGACATTATTTAATTTAGCTGATCGAATGACATGCGGTATGCAAATGTGAGATAATACATATTATATATATATATATATATATATATATATATGTGTGTGTGTGTGTGTGTGTGTGTGTGTGTGTGTGTGTGTGTGTGTGTGTGTGTGTGTGTGCAGGACGAACCTTCTGTGTAAGCATATGAAGCAGTTAATGGAGTGGAAGTTTATCGCTGAGAAAAATATAGAGTAGGAAATCTTCCTCAAACAGCTACATATGTTAGATACCGCACAAGTTAAACGCTGACACCGGAATCATTTTAATTATATCATCTAACGGTCTATTTTCTGGTATGAGCATGGCTAGGGAAAATGTATACTAGCTCCTATTATACGAATTACTACAATACCGTATTTCAACCTTTGAAACATTATATGAGCAAAATATATAGCAATCCTTATAGTAAAAAAAATATTCAAAGTAGCAAGAGTCTTGAAATGGAGAAACAAATCCACAGTTATGTATGAGTACAGTTATTTAAAGATAAATCTCTACAGAGAGCTTTCGGGAATTTGTTCGATTCCCCTTGAATAAAAGAGGAGATTTATTTTTAAATATAAGTACCCATACATAACAGTGGATTCGTTTCTCCAGTCCCCGAGGCTTCTGTCACTTCTAACTCCTGAGTGCCTATGAACTGAACACCCACGCAGCAAGCCTTTCAAACGAAGAGAACGGCACTCAGCCACGCTCCAGTCCTCCCGGCGGTCTACAACAAATGCTAGCGGTCCGTCAGAAAGGAGAACAGCGGCCTTTCGGGCCGAGCCATGGTTCTTGAATGTGACCATCCACCCATAAATATGGTTACCAGTCTTTTTCTATTGGTTTTCATAACGTTTACTAACGTCTCCAAAGACAGGTGGGAGAAAGCAACTGATCCATTTTTCTGTCTCTAGGTAGAGAGAGAGAGAGAGAGAGAGATTTAATATAAAAACACTAAAGTCATCGAAATAAAATAAATATATTTAATGTGTGTATGTGTGTGGTGTAAGCATGCATGTTTATATGACAAAGGGGGGCAGACTTATTGGCCGCACGTACAAAAGCATTTTAAATAGGTCATGTAACTGCACTAAGGTTTGGACAGTGTGCAATCATTTTATTAAATGCAAGTCGTCCATTATACAAAGGTTATGCATAAGTGAGTCTCACCGTTTCTTCCATGAAGAGGTTAGCCTTGCCAATGAAGAAACTTTCAGAATCTAGTCGCTATTTAACAATGAATTTTCTATTCTTTTCACTGTACGAGAAGATAGCCTATTCCTTCAGGTATCTACATATTTCGTGTGTTTCCTTACTATGTTAGTTTTTTGTTTCGTTAGTTACTTGCATACCTATCTGGTTGTTTGCTTATATATATTGATGATTGCACAGCTCTTTCTGATCCCTCGGTCAACTCATCATCCAAAACTCGCATATTGTTACATAATTCAATCTATTGTTCAGCCCTATACAAATATTTTTTTTTATCTACATTCTTCACAGGTTTCCTTAACAAAGCGAAAACCTATATTCACATCTATCCACCATATGCGGTGCCAGCCAGTCCAAGTCGCGAAAGGAAAACCTGGTGTTTACCTCAGGAAATAGACCAATACGCGGAGAAAACAAATGCGGATCAACTCTGCCCTGCTGTTTCCTCTTCTGTTTCTACAGTGCTTCTTTTTCCTCTCTCCTTTCATTACTTTCCTGCTCAGAGAAGAAAATGGGCCCATTCTATCCCATTCACAATAGTACATTAACTGTTCGTTTAAATGGAACCGTGCTTAAATAAGTGATAACTTCTCATTAGCAACAAGTTTCGTTTTACTCCATTAAGCCTACCACAAATGAAACCCGTACATTCAATGTGTGTGTGTGTGTGTGTGTGTGTGTGTGTGTGTGTACACCGGGCGCACGAGCTCAAGTAGACTATTCGAACACAAAGGGTTCTTCCGGTTTTAAGCAATCGGCATAGCTGTCACTCACGTCTGTTTCAAGACAGCACATAATGGAGTCCTAATCGTCAACAGTTTCCTGCTGTTATAAGCTGCCTCTCTCTCTCTCTCCCCTCCCGCCTGTTTTTTCCACTCTGCTCCCATTTCAACAAAATATGGGCTGACTCCCGGATTTAGTAGGGCCTTCGTTTTATCGTTATGCGATGGCATCAAGAGAAAAACCTTTCTGAGAAATTTCGTAGCACAGTTAGCAGCATGGAATTTACAAACAAAAAAAAAACTTGAAAATGTAGACTCTAATTAACTGCCCCGTCATGCAATTTTTTATTCGTATATCAGTATACTAGCAGAGAGAGAGAGAGAGAGAGAGAGAGAGAGAGAGAGAGAGAGAGATAAAACGTGGCCATTCTTACTATTCTCATATCAGAGTTGTGGAGTCTTAAAATTCACTTCCACGTAAAACACCTATGCCTAATATATCTATTCAAGGGGTAAAATAAATAACTGGTTTTTCGGAAATACGGTTTTTTTACGGATTTACTCAGACGTTACCATCGAGAGGGTAGATAGGTCTAAGATAAGAGAGAGAGATCATTACATCATGTCTGTTTTACGTATACAATAGTTTGCCTATCCTATCAAGTGCGACAGCATTATGTAAGCATTTGTTCAATTGCATCATAAATACACATCAATTATGTTAATCTCGGCACTTTCCTGTTTAAGATTTAGATTCAAGTTAATCGAGGAACTCATTACTTGTAGATTTATATATATATATATATATATATATATATATATATATATATATATATATATATAATTATATATATAATAGGAACAGTATGGCCAGCAGAAACTTACGCATTTCCAGTTATACATTCATTTATTTCCATCACCTACGTTTCGGGATACAAATCCCATCCTCATGGCTAAAAACAGAGAAAGTGAAAAATCCATACGTCAGGAGTCACACTAAAACGGAGCACAGAAGTAAATTATTCTTTAAAAAATAAATAATAAGAACATCAATGAGCTTTAAATTTTAGATGAAAGCAAAATGGCAAGTAATTAAGCACGAAATTAACATCAAAGAACAAAGCTACTTAGCATAATGAAACTTTCGGATGAAAAATAAAACGGAATATTAACAAGAAAAAACCACAAGTGAACGTCTGAGAAATTTACATTATTCCCAAAGACAGAAGAAAAAAGTATTTAACAATCCTAAAGAGCAAAAGAAAATATTCTGTATATAATCACAAAAAGCAAAAAAGCAAAAAAACATCGAGACGAGAACTCACCGGCACAGAAGCATGTAAAAAGCTGAATAAACTGTTATTTATTTTTTGACACCGGGGAAGGCAAACACAAAGAGGCGAGAAGATAGAATGGACGAATGGTCTATTAGGCAATATTTAATCGTGCAGCAGTTGAATGGTTGTTGGGGGTTGGTGATAACTGTTTACTCGAGAATGGGTAACGACCGGTTATCTATTGCTTGAGATGAGATTTTGAAATCACTGTACACAACATTATGTTTACATTTTACTGAATGGTTGCGTATTACAGAGAATTCCTTCATGGACAAAGCTAATCCTGCCGGTGACTGACGCCCCGATGACAATCGATGCGAACTTTCAGCTGCCAACTGGAATTGCCTACAGAGGTTCGCAAATTACTCTTGGGACAACGAAATAATTTAATATACTGTTGAAGATCGCATCAATTCCGGTAGGGTGTCTTTGAACTTGAAAATACTTCAGATTTTTAAGGGGTTCTTGAAAATAAAATTAAATTTAACGTATGGATACATACTGCTGAGTACGACAGTGAGTTCTCGTTATACGTTTGCATGTTGAGCAATAAGGCAAAGATATATGCAATTCTTTTTAGGTACAATAAAAGTGGATGCTTTGGGCTTAATGTTAATTAAAAACTCTCTTAAGATTTTCTCAAATAGGTGGGACGGATAATAATTTCTGCTAAAATAGTTTTGCAAGTAAATCACTTCATGAAATTTGACCCAAATGCACGATAAATCATACGCCCTATTAAAGATTCGACTTTCTAGAAGCGACAATGCCATTCATTACATGTATACACACACACACACACACACACACATATATATATATATTATATATAATATATATATTATATATAATGTATATATTATGAGGAATGGCACTGTCGCTTCTAGAAAGTCGAATCTTTAATAAGGCGTACAATCTATTATGCAATTGGGTAAAATTTCATGAAGTAATTTCCTTGCAAAACTATTTTAGCAGAAATTGTTATCGCAGTAAAATTAAAAAGCGTAGTTCAAGGGATATGGAAACTGGAAGGCGGGGCTCTTAAGTAATCTTTCTCAAAGCTCTTCAGATCTCTTTACAATTGTATTCAAAGCGATAAATTACTAGAAATTATTCATCCTAAACAATGCGTTCTTTGAGGCATGTCAAGGGGGCTATTAGCAATTTCTTGCACGAGACATCACACAAGGAAGCTTTCTCTTGCCGTTTGAATTTATAAGATTATTACTAAACTCAGTGAATCTTAAGCGGGAAATTTATAAATAGTATTATCTGTCTGAGGCATCAATTCTGTAACCCTTATTTTACAAGGTAAAAATACATATATGCATACATACACATAATAAAATTATAAGATACTTACATTCCTTGGAGTCACCCATTCAATAAGTGTTTTCTCGAGATACAACCTACAATTTTTACGACAAAGCTTTAAAACAAGAATATAAAGCCTTAGGCCTACACAATTAGGCCTAAGCAGATCATCGTCAGATTTCTAGACACCAGCACAAAACATTTTCTAATAAACCTGTCAAGCTGTCTAATTAAATCAAGAATTAAATTATGTTTGGAACCTCTGAGGTAAAAAACCTTAAAAAATGATGATGTTTACGATATATATATATATATATATATATATATATATATATATATATATATATATATATATATATATATACATATATACATATATATACACATAAACATATAGTTTACATTCTAAGAGAATTTTTTTATGACTCATGTAAGTATGAATAAAAAAAAGAAAAGATGTTGGCAATGATAATGGACAAAAGGTCAGCCGAAATCAACACACGAAAATTTTCAGAATGGTACAGAACGTACATGCAATAAATCCCAAATAACCATCAAAAGCAAACTGCGTTAGGCCTATATCCATAGGCAACCGCCAACTCAGGGTTTCTGGGACACAAGAATTCAATAGCGATCATACTACAGCTCGTTACCAAACCATAATTGATGTGTAACGATAACTTTCACAAATTTATTCATGACTAGGCTTTGCAGAGGGTATTGAACAAACTGAAGAGGATACATATTCTAATATATTACAAGGTATACCAGATACATCAGTTCAGATAAGAAATTTAATGCTGTAGTGTTACAGACGAAACGCTCTTGTATTACATAATATACAAATATGCAAATTTAGACCCTTTGAAATATCAGTGTTGGTTCCGAACGTTTTGTATATTATTAAATAATCACATACATACCTTGCTCATATTACCATAGATTCTTTCGGACAACGATTCTTAGCTTCATTCTGAATTGGGTCCCTCTATAACCGATCCTACGTAAGCAAAAGAAATCTTACATACATACATACATAATAAACTGGCCTCAGCATCCATGGGCATTCAAGAGACAGAACACAAATGATTCAGACAACTAATTCGATTCACCTTCCAGTCACATTAGGCCTAATGATATTCACGGGGATTGTAAACATCCTTCTGATTGCTTCCGCAACCATAAAAATTTACAGTAGGCCTATGCTTGACACAAGCGCGTGCGTGCGTGATATTCTACGTGGAAACTCGTGTTCCGTATAGGCCTACAGAACCATCTGAGGTAGCCAGCTAATCCCACCATAAATCTGATAAGAACCCTGAACAAGACACTGTGATAACAAAAAACGATAAGTAAATAAAACTTTTAAAAGAAGGTAGGAATGATATTTATTATGGGCAAGCGAATAACGATTAATGTACCATCACAGTTGATGAAAAACATGAAAATGCAAATATTGTTTTATATGAAATCAATATAGTTCTGCGTATCGAAACACACCAAACTTTCTAACAACAACGATTATAGCATATTCTCAATAAGATAATAATAATAATAATAATAATAATAATAATAATAATAATAATAATAATAATAATAATAATAATAATATCTTAAAAAGATAAAGATCTCTTATTAAAACCAAATCTTAAATATAGGTTTATCCTCCTATCTTGCTCCCTTTCGCAAAAGGAGGTCCGAAAAAAATTGTCAGGAGAGAGAGAGAGAGAGAGAGAGAGAGAGAGAGAGAGAGAGAGAGAGAGAGAGAGAGAGAGAGAGAGAGAGAGTTAAACCGTGGCCATTCTTGACCATTCTCATAACAGAGTTAAGGAATCTTAAAATTCACTTCCACGTGAAGCACCTACGCCTGATATATAGTCTATTCAAGGCGTAAAATAAATAACTGGCTTTTCAGAAATACGGTTTTTTTTTAGGGATTTACTCATTTAGACGTTAACCGCACTACGGTTACCCTCAAGAGGATAGATAGATCTATGATAAGCATATCCTCATCCACAGTCATTTCAATGTCTGCTCGTGTTCCTTAGGAGAATAAAAGAAAATAAGAAAAAAATCCTTAGGAGCACTTAGTGTTGAGGGATTTTGTATGAAGAATGTTTGTAGAGTAGAAAGGTCTCGCTCCCCTGCCAAAGATAATGAAAATAGACTATGGCATTTCAGATTAACTGAACGTAAATTTTTAATATGCAGCCTACAAGGTCTCATAAACTTCCTTGCAAACAGTCAAACACCTAATTAAACAAGCTACCTGTTCTTTATATAAACAATTATTACCTCTCTCTCTCTCTCTCTCTCTCTCTCTCTCTCTCTCTCTCTCTCTCTCTCTCTCTCTCTCTCTCTCTCTCTCCATAAATAGATTGAAGATATATAGGAGTGTGAGGATACGAGCAACTGATGAATGCATACAATTCCTACAATACACACTTCCTCAAAAGGTTCAAATTATGTGGTTACCTTGGATGCTATTTTGCTACACAGAAATAGACTTTCAGTTGACTTGTTTAATATATATATATATATATATATATATATATATATATATATATATATATATATATATATATATATATATATGATATATGAGACTTCATTTCTAACTGGACAAAAGTGAATGTAAAGAGAAACATCACTCTCTGGCTTACACTGGCGTAAGAGAAGCCATGCAGCAGTATGCTCAGCAAAGGAACATGGGTTTATCTCCATGATCTGTTTACAGTATGACCCTATCTCTGGCGATTGTTCACGCACCGAAGAGAGAGAGAGAGAGAGAGAGAGAGAGAGAGAGAGAGAGATAAAAGACGCCAAGAAACAAGCAATGAATGTGGGAAAGAACAAGAAAAACCTTGGAGGGTTGTACGAGGAGACAGCAAGTGAGTCATAAGGATCCTGCTACAGCACCGGCATTTGAATGGAATGCTTATGTAATACACACTGGCGAAGTAAGCAGACTCTATACAGCCTACAATTACTCCTGATAACACAGTCGATATGCATGTCCTACACTGGAAAATATTCAAGAACGAAATTTATACGTGATTCCCAGAAATTTACGCGAAGAAATTGCTGTAATACTTTCGTTGCTCACGTAACTGACAGATGTTAAACAATCTTGCCTGAGCCTAAATTCATGTGTTTTTTTTCCCCCCCAAAATGCAAAAACTTAATTTTCTACTGCTTGTCAAGATAATAACCAGTATTATAACGCCATCGACTAGAGTAAACCGTGCCGAAATAGCACCGGCATTTCAGTACCAAGGGGAAAACTAGAAACAATGGCAGAGATTTCTGCTCTCCTGGTTGTGACACGTAAATGGGTTTACAACAGGTGAGCAGTCTACGAGAAAACAAGATGGGTCGTCACATGTCGAAGTACTTCGTTTTAAAAGGTTTTGGATGGGGAACAATACAACATACCATGTTCACATTTAGGCTTAAATACACACATTCTAGAAACCGCCTTTTACAAATTAAACTACTCGGAATACACATCAGGGAGCTTAACACTGATGTTTCTGATAACCAGGCTTCTAATATAGAACATACAAATGTCTTGTTTCTGAGCAATACTGCTAAAGACTGTTCGATCATACTGATAACCAAGCCAAGTACTGGCCTCCGCTTCGTTCTTTGTGGAGCAGCTCAGGTGTTGATAATAAAACGCGGACTACACCTACCCGGCTCATCTGCCCAGGGAATGCCAAAACACGTCTTGCGGATCTCGGTGACCTTCCACTGCACTGCAGGTCTGAGAAGAATAAAAACGTGGCATGCCTCTCGTACTTTCATCGAATGAAAATACTGCCGATTCATTGGTTTAATAAAGCGGCGCCAAACTGAAATGACCATGGAAAATTCCACCAGGAGAAAAACAAACATGCATCGTCAATTACCCGGAGTGCCTGTAGATAAAGCAATTACTATGCATATCTGATAACGAGAGC
Source organism: Macrobrachium rosenbergii (assembly GCF_040412425.1). Taxonomy (NCBI): domain Eukaryota; kingdom Metazoa; phylum Arthropoda; class Malacostraca; order Decapoda; family Palaemonidae; genus Macrobrachium; species Macrobrachium rosenbergii. The sequence continues at coordinate 31,020,170 of NC_089799.1, read as the reverse complement.
CTTGCTCGAGCAGCAGTCAAAATTTGCTTTTCCAGACAATAGTTATCAACTAAAGCCATTATTCTACACCGTTTTCAACAAGCAGAAGAAATATCGTCTGCCGATGTTAACACATTTCCCGTCAAGAATCGAGTTGACGGACTACAATGACAGCAGACTTTTCACACCCCTTGATTAACGGAAAAGTAAGATGGAAGAAGAAAGAGAATATGAACGAAGATGCAGCAAAAGTATTGAAAAGGGTTGCAGCTAGGGTCCGAAGGGACGCTGCAGAGAATATCGAGTAATGCCTACAGTGCACCGCATGAGGTGCACTGATGGCACTACTTCCTACGGAGCCCCTGGCCAATGTTTCCTGGGATTTCCTGGGAAAAAGATGAACCTGCAAAAACCATACAACACTTGCCGTTCTTTAAACTATTTTGTAAATTAACCTAAAGGGCAGATATTTCAGAACCACGACAGTAATGTAAAAAATTTTTTTCAAATGAAAGGTTAAAATGCCACACCCAAATCAACTCAGTAGAAAGTAAAACACAGATACACACAAACACACGACTTAATACTAAAGGACTAACAGTGTATCTACAAAGTTAGCCGTTCTATACAAATGTTATAATCTCTAATTTAAACAAGAATCTAATGATCTTTCACCATTTATTTATTTATTTATTTATATATATATATATATATATATATATATATATATATATATATATATATATACATGTAATGTATATATATACATATATAGGCTATTATATATACATATTTTTATATAGTATGTTTTAATGGCAACAATAAATTACTCATATATTCTTGGTCTGGATAACAAAGTCTTGTGGTAACAAACGGATCCAAAATAGTTGCCAGGAAATCGAAGTTACAAATTTTCTAAAAATATCTTGGAAAAAAAAGTCGAATAAACCACATCACTAAAGAATTTATAATAACACAATTATTATCGTACGCACAGGGAGGAGAAGCAATGTAAATACAATTAATTTCTCAAGTAAGCCTTCTAACTAGCTGCACATGAATGGCTGCTTTAAATGAAGCTGACTAGCGAGCACTGACTGACTGACAGCAGCCTTGCATATCAATACGTATTCCGATGATATCAAGTCAAGTAGGCCTACTATCGAGGCTTTCGTTAACATTTTCTCATAGTCGTAACTGGAAATATTTCCGTCATAAAACTGCACTTTCCTCAAGAAGGGGTGGCTCCAGCGAATAGCAAAACAGCAATTACTGTCAAAACCATCTAACTAATGAATCAAGGTTGAGCCCTATGCGTGACCTACACACCTTTAAAAACCTCCACAGAATTTCCACTTAAAACATTTTCAACAGGCTACGTAATGAGTCATCAACCTTACCTTACATGAACTTTCGAACTTACTGGATATCAAAGTCCCATTTCTCTAGCTATTTTACAATACTGTCAACACAATAGTCTAGTACCAAAACGCACGCTATTTATACAACCCTATCTTCTTCCACTCAACACCGTCATAAAAAAAATTATTTCACAGTTTTTACAAAGTTACTGCAAATATTCAGTTTCCTTGAACAACTATAACAACTTGTTTTGAACGACGTTTCCTAGGACGTGAATAATTTCTTATTTCTTCGTTGAAGCCGACATGCACGGCGCAAAACTAAAGGCTCTATCAAAGCAAATCTTGAGAAAAATAAAGCCATGTTGGCTCAACCACATAAGGAACGGACGAACCACCTCCTGAAAAAGACAAAACAAAGAATGAGAAAAAAATCGAGTCACGTATATTACTTGAAACTCATCGACGCTTTATGACATCTTCAAAAATCGCATTTTGAAAATATCATTATTATATGCTACATATATACTATAGGCTAATTGCTATTCGACACTTGTTTCTAACATCAGAAACTCTGACAGGCAAAATTATGTAACTGTAATGTATAATTAGAAAGTGAGTAGTAGTAGTAGTAGTAGTAGTAGTAGTAGTAGTAGTAGTAGTAGTAGTAGTAGTAGATAATGATGATAAAAAAAATGAGGTAACATTGACACACACGAAAAGTGACAAATTCAGGCAAAAAGAAACCCAGTATCTAAATCACACAGACGATAAAATAGAAATAACAGATAACAGTAAATCAACAAACAAACAAACAAAAAAACACAACAAAAAGAAAAAGAAAGAGAAGACAAAAGAAAGGCGCAAGACGGACGAAGCCATCTGTCTTGAAACAGTTAACATGGCTCCGGCTGGCCATCCATCAAGATGTCTTCTTAGGGAGAAAAGAAAGCTCTTTACATAATTACAACAAAAAAACCAAAGGAGCCGAGAAATCTCAATAACAAAGACAGCACATAAAACAAAAAATCTTGTTTTCCGAGCCTGCAGAGAGTCGAATGCCCGCTCTTTTCTCTAAGTTCGTGCCCGTGACAATGCCTTCCGCCTTCATAATAACCGCTGCTAAACTGCGGATTAAGGAACTAAGAGCAGAACTATAAATACTGTATTCACTCCATAAAAAATAGACGGGTATAGCTACTGATATCGAGGTCAGCCATAACAAACAACACAGAATAAATTAAATAAGTACGCTCGTAGAAATCCCTAGTTGGCAACAAGCAGGACTTTTGAAACAGTCTATGTAAATGGTTAAGATTATACACAAAGAAATCGGGTTTGAGATGCACTGGATGTTAAAATAAGCACATCGTAACACCGATAAGCTATTATATATACAAACATACATCCAACCATACATACATACATACATACATACAGACAGACAGACAGACAGATTGACATATTTCACCATACGCCTTTTTCTCGTGGAGGAGGTTGGTTCCAGAAGGTGTAGTTTAGGGTTTTCTACAAGTCTGTGTTAGGCTGAGATTGCTGGCCCATGTCCTTCTGCACCCTCGTTGCAACCAAGTCGTCTAAATTGCAGGTACTTATTTCCCTGCTTATTACGCCCAATCAAGCCCTCCTCGGTCGGAGACAGAACCTGGCTCTGCTCCCTGTGTGTGTGTGTGTGTGTGTGTGTGTGTGTAGCACGTGTTTGTACATTAACAAAATTGTAAATAATTGCCAAATTGGAGGCCATAGCTGGATACAACTGCTAAGAAAACATAAATCCTGATGGGACATACTAGATGTTACGTTCATATACATACAAGAGATTACAATAAAATTTTAAAGCCATCTTATATAACTTTATTTCTAAATCGAAACGTCATTTTTGCTAGTGCTGTCTCCGAAACGCCTTTCTGTGATTCTTCAATAAAATCGAAAGTTGACTCGTATTAATCACCCAAGAAAAACAGACACGTTAGCCTGAATACATAATTAAACTGCATGTTAGCTTTTATCGCCATGGACCACATAATAATTCTCTAATCAAACTACTTATTGCCGACCTCTAATTTCCATGGAAGAAGCCGTCAATCTATAGTTCAACAAAACAAAGAAAAAAAAATCACCGTTACCAGTTCTTAAAGCTCCATTAAATACTTCATACTGAATCTACAATCAAACGGTAATGTTCCTTCATTCAACATTTTTAGGCCGTGACTTAAAACCTCGATTTATATAAAGCAGAATCTTTCTAACGGACGTCCTTTGAGAACAGCCGTGACAAACAACTGAGTCAGCAGCCAATGGGTGGAAAGCACCCACACTTCAAAAGAGACATGGGAAAACGGACGCGATCAAAGATCTGTAGCACCAACACGTCGTCTAACGGTGAGGCTACCTTGCAAGGAATCTGAGAGAGATTGTACACCAAACCAGTCACTCTCCCACCTGAGAATTCTAGCCGCGTTAATATTCGTATCCATTGCTTACTCTGTGGACAATGTATAAACGTGTGTGTGTGTGTATATATATATATATACACATATATATCTATATATGTGAGTGTATGTATGTATGTATGTATGTATGTATGTATGTATGTATGTATGTATGTATATATAGGCCTATATATATATATATATATATATATATATATATATATATATATATATATATATATATATATATATATATATATATATATATATATATATATATAACTTATTCGATCTCTTTCTTTCCCTGGAAAGTGTATAATTCTGACCCTAATCTTACTTAACGTAGAATTTCAGAGTGAAATCTTGGACGTGTATGCTTTTTAATCGTTTTACCTCATCGCAGGACCAGCCGCTTCAGTGCAAGGGATCATAAATTTGGGTGCATCGATACACAAGCAATATGAAATGAACTAAACATTTAAAGTTCGGTCAAACATCACATTTAATACACTTAAAATGCACTAAAAGTGGCAGAAAATCTGAGTTTAATTTGAGGTATGTATTTATATAGGCCCTATACCTCTTGATTCCTGTTGATGTTCTTTAAAATTAATGATGAAAAACAAAATGGATCTTCCATCGAAAGATCCTGGAGAGCTGTTTCAAAAGGCACGACTATTTTTTTTTTTCTCAGTATCAAAAAGAACTTTTTTTTATCAAAACGCACAGCTATGTTAACTGTCAACTGTATTTAGGTTGCTATTTTCTTCATTAAGTCGTATGGTAATTTACATGCTTTGATGATATGGAAAAATGGAAAATTACACGGAAACAAGTTACACAGTGATACAAAAGGAAATTATGTTCAATCCTGAATTGGCGTCACATCATCAAAGGTCAGCGACACAACGCAACATTAAACCTCAATGTAATCTCTTCTCTTCACTACAACATACCTTTGCAAGTTGACACAGCGTCAAATACAACTATAAATTATCATCAAATCGTACTTGAGGCCATATAATCAACTCCGATCCCTTCACACTACTTAAGACACTAGGCCGTAATCTCACACTTGAAAAGCTGCCGAGTCTCTCTCTCTCTCTCTCTCTCTCTCTCTCTCTCTCTCTCTCTCTCTCTCTCTCTCTCTCTCCCACGGACCTAGCAGTGTTGACCTGCAACACTGTTACATCAGTTTAACATAGAGTTAGCGTTTAAATACGTGATTATTCTTGTTTTTCAGAGCTGACCTCTAGATTTGAGGCTCTCTCTCTCTCTCTCTCTCTCTCTCTCTCTCTCTCTCTCTCTCTCTCTCTCTCTCTCTCTCTCTCTGAGACTTATCCAGGCAACTGGATACTTTTCAGAGAGACCTATCCAGTTGTCACTGTTACCTTTGATGATAATAATAATAATATAATAATAATAATAATAATAATAATAATAATAATAATAATAATAATAATAATAATAATAATAATAATAACAATACTAAGTATAGCCCTGTTAACAAGAATAACTACAATAAATGGTGCCACAAACGTGAAACCAAAGAGCATCAACCTACGAATGACCAAAACAACATCAAATTACGAAACTAACCTCCTTAAATATAAAAAAACAGGCAGCCTATCCGCTCAAGGCAGGCGAGCAGAAAGCGGTCAAGCATCCACGGGCTACATAATACCCAGCCCTTCAAGATATCTGTTTATGTTTTCAAGAGTTGCTAAAGGAACCGACCAGGATGCAGACGGCTTCGTGCCCATGCACACTGAATTCACACTTCGCTTGAAGCAACGCTTATCTTCGCATTGACACGGACCCACAGTTCCCTGATTTAACTGCTCCCTCTCTAGTTGGGCCTAATACTGCTCAGATCAATACATTCTACCTTTTAAGAGCTCGTAATAGTGTACTCGAGGCAAAGTACGCATACACCAAGAACTTGTGCAGCAGAATGTATAAAACGAATGTTCATGATGATAATTTATATTCGTACATATGGACACTTCTGTTATGTATTCGTAAATGCGAAATGTAAAATGTGCCACTACGGGTCGAATTTCTCCGCGTGAAAAACTTACAAATTCAGGAGTGTGTCTAAACTTGTACAAGGATCCATTACAGATACCAAAATAAACTCTACAGGATTTTTTCTTATCGGCACTGCGTTTTTCCATGTGAAGATTATATACACATATCACTAAATACAACAGGCTAATGCACATTAAAATGCTTAAAATCATAAATTACAGTATAGAACAAGTAAATCTTATGCATGATCATATACACATACATATGAATATACATAATTATATATACATACATACATACATACATACATACATACATACATACATACATACATATATATGGTACCTGAGGTCATCTCAGCAAATTATGCACAATTTAATGTCGTGATATCATAATCCTTTTTTCAACATATTCATCGCTGCATCTCAGTTTACATACGTTCCCACTTACAAAGGTCCCATTGAGTTGAACAAAGTTGTCTTCAAGACAGCGTAAGTATTAAAAGTTAAGTTTTAATTTCGACCACAGAGCTGCATCAGTTATAGCAGCTCTCGTCTGCCCATCCAAAGTTTATATCGAGTCATTGTTTACTATATTATTATTATTATTATTATTATTATTATTATTATTATTCGCCTATAAATATTCATGTGAAACGATCTTGAAAGACCATTAACGAGTAAAGCTTCCACTTATATTGGATGTCGACATAAGGAAAAATAAAACAGAGTAAAGAGGAAAAAAAAAAAGCTAGAACCAATTCTATTCCCGTCTGCTGACAAGAAGCGAGAGAGAGAGAGAGAGAGAGAGAGAGAGAGAGAGAGAGAGAGAGAGAGAGAGAGAGAGAGAGAACGCACAGCACTGACAAACTTTGACAGAGAACTCTTCATCTGAAGTTATATATCTACTTCACCTTGACTTGGCGTGTTCTTAAATAGACTGTCACGGATGAACCGGAGTGATACTGCATTTTTTTTATTACATTGCTCTACCCGGTACGTTGCTATGCAGTGCCTCAACTTACACTGCTTATTTTCATTCTTCTTTATTTTCTGTGCATTTCTCAGTAAGAGCATACAATTCTTTGTTTGTCTGGACTCTACCATAATTTGATAAAGGGATCTGTTCTACTGAAATTTCAATTTATATCGGACTGATCCAATATCTTTCCGCATACATTTTTGTCAACATCGGCAAAACACCAAATAGGTCAAATAAGTCAGTATGTGTATGTATATATATATATATATATATATACATAATATATTATACAAATACATATATAATATACTGAGCAGACAGATGAAAGCTGTAGTAATTTATTAAAAAGACAAAAATCTTTCTCAGTACACCCAGATTTATTATATATCGACCTACCAACTAGCTTCAGTAATATATGTATATATATTTATACATATATATATATGTATATATATATATATATATATATATATATATATATATATATATAAGTATACATATACAATAAACTGAGCAGGCTGTAGTAACTTATTAAGACAAAAATCTTTTTCAATATACCCAGGTTTATTCTTGGTAGAGAAGACATACCCCATATTTTTCATGTGAAAAGGTACGCGTACAATCTCCTGCAATATTTCCATATAAATCTTATACTTAAGGACCTACTTACATTAAAGATCTATCTAAGACCTATTTACACCCTCACCCATACAGACACTCGGCAAATCAGCATGGCTTTTCGATACAGGAACATTAAATACCATAAATGCAGGACTCTCCTTAACGGTAGTATCTTCCCCTCCCTCCCTCTCCGCAATAAGTTTAAACCAAGTGTCAACTCAGAGAACACGAAATAGCATACATTTATTGGACGAAAACTTAGAATCTTTGTCAGTCAAAAGGACGCCGTATAAGAAACGGTTGACAACAATTACTAACCATTGCTATAGATATTTAATATAGAAGAATATATTTTTACTTAAAAAAGCCACATAACTGAACTTGCTAAATAAAGCAAAGCACGAGGCAGACACCAAAAATTTAATGAGAAACTAATTTCTTTTAAAATAAATAAATAAATAAAAGTAAACTTTAGTGTCTTAGCCACGGGAACGCAAAACTCTGGTGGCCAAGACCGTGGAAAACCATGATTCTAAGGCTAATGCAAAACCCAAGGTTTCAGAACAAAAAATTAGGGGGGGAAAAAGGTAGGGGTAAAGCGTACACGAAGAAAAGGAATCAACACTAGTGTTATGATCATCATAAAAAATCAAGCAGAAGGAGGATTACACGTTGCCGACAACTAAATTTCCATCAGAAAACTATTGAAATGTCACATGCCCTTGCAGGATGGGGTAATGACCCGATAAGGCCTTAGGCACAGCACAGAATGACCGAATACCGTATGTCATTCCTTACCCCTTTTAGAACATTTCCCTTTCTCCTCCATCTGTTTTGTTTCTTTTGGAGACTGGCCTCTCTTCAGCCTGGAGACTATCTCTTTTTTGTCTAGACAGTGATTACAACTTATTTAATTAGGCATTACTACACATTCGTTCCGTTCTCTAAAGTTAGACTAACTAAATCCACATTGTAGAACACTTCCAGTAAATATGGCAAAATGATAATTTTGGTTTAAAGCTCATTGGTTTTATTTTGGGTAATGCACCTTTTAGTTTCATTATATATATGGCAGAAATTCCAAAATTCTATGAGTTTAACACAAAAATTATAATTACTAATTAAATAACACTCATTAAAACTATTTCCGAACTTGTTTGCAAACCACACACTTGGGCTCGTTCAAGCGATGATTGGGCACGGCCAATGACGTCAGAAACCCTTATATGCGGAACTAAGAATTCGTGCATTCCGGCAGACACACAATATTCTTGCTATTGATAACACATCAGGAAAATTCGCGTATAAAAAACATTTAGCTCTATTTATGATAATTTCACTGAGGATATTTTTATGTGACGTTATTGAAAAGTACAACATTATACTTACAGAGCTGCCGTTCTCCACAATTATTTTCAAGCTATTGACTGTTACACCTATTGGTGCAAATACTATTTTTTTTTTATTCACCTCTCGCATTAATTTAATTTAGATGACCTTAGTCTGCTGAAAAAAGTCAGTTTTCTGCATTATTTATTTACATATATATAAAAAATCCCTAGGCCTTGTTAGGTTTGTACAATCTGCATTTATTTTCACGTAGGCCTACCTTTCCTTGTACAATTACACTGATATAAACAAGTAATATGTCAACTGACCCTTACCTGTAGTTAAACTTTAATTTATCAGATGCTGATAAACACTTCCGATTAGATAAGTGGACCTTCTAACCAAGCCTTGCCATGCTCACGTGCTTATCATAATCCTTGCTTTAAAAACTTATAAATGTATATTTCTTTCACTAGTATAATGACGACTCGATGGTTTAATTATTTCCACACCACAATCCAGAATTAGCTTATGTGTATTTCTTTTATTTCGGAGTACGCTAAAGTGACTATCCTCACCACGTAGGAATATTTCTGCAGGTCAGTTACGTAACAATCACATATAGAGTTAAACAGCAAGTCACCGTAAAAGATAATGCTGTCTTATTTTTTCTTTAGCTCACAAGGTAGAGAAACTTTTTAGGCACCTGTTAGCACCAACACTGACTTTCCACCTGTCTCTCTGACCATTTGCTCACATCAGAAATAATAGGTCATCGCTATCAAATGAGTAACTTGCACTGTGTTATCCACCATTAATCAGTATCCAAAAATCGATCAATAATAAGATTTCCTTAAGACCCTACACACAGAGGTGTAACCTTCCCCTTGGGTGTCTCCAGTAACCACTGAATGAAATACTTCTTCGAAGTTCGAAGGCTGAGGTAGCTCCAGGTACGTGAGTTGCCATGAACCAATTTCTCTTCCTTTCCATACACTGGTTTAAACTCCTACCTTCAAGCTGAGTTTTGAATAGCGTTATTTTTCTAATTCAGTGGAATAGGAGTAAAGAATAAGAAATTTATCTGCAGTGCAACTTCGACCAATAATGAAAAAAAAGTATTTACTGCTTAATAACGAAACTCGTACCTTCAAAAGGCCGATCAGAAGACGTGACATCTTGACTTTTCGTTTTTTTTTTATTACTTTATCATTTACCTTCATGAAAAATATGATTAGCAACAATCACATATAAATGATATGTGTACCTACTGGGTTAGATAAGTTTAACATAATTTAACCAGTACAAGGTTCAATTCAGCCTAGTGTAGTATATGAGAAGTTAACCAATAACATCGTTACTCCTTCACACGACAATCGCTGATGCTAATGTGAAAAATTAAAATATGAACACTGTCAGCTGTCTGTCATAATTAATAACTGACAAGTAAATGCTCACACAAAATATAAATGAGGGTTACGCAATACTTTAAAGAACAGTCGTGGCCTCTTGATATGTCAGAATGGGGTCCGCTATGTCACACTGTAAGCAACGGAGTGACAGCAGAAGAGCGCGAAATCGTTTGTGTGTGCAACGGACCGGACTGACCTGTGAAATTGGTTCTTGGGTAAAGAGGTTTATTTGCTCTATAAAAAAAAAAAACGTAAACTGAGGAGTTGAATTTCTTGTATCATCATACTGTTGACAGCTTGTTGTCCTCTGAAGAAAAAGTTACCATCAACCACCGATTTCGAGCCTTGAATAGAAGGACTTTGAATGGATCAGAATACGACTTTCATTGTTAGTAGACGACATATGATCAGAATATGATTTTTATTGTTAGTAGACGACATGCTCTATCAGTATCCTGTTTTTACTTGTCAGTAATCATTAAAAGACTATTGCCAGTGGCTCGTTGTGTAAATGCATTTGAAACAGGCAAAGTGAGGAATGCTAATTAAAAATACAGTTACTTCGCATGGTAAACGGCTTACATATATGCTCACTGCCATTATGTAACAAATGTAGGCTAATTATCTAACGAAAATATCTTATACCTCTACAGCCCATAATGTTTCATAAATTGATATATAAACAGACCTACTTTATTTTCCAAGATGGGTCCTTAATTTACTACGTTGGTGGGGAAGAAAAATGCCACAAATCATTGGCTTAAGTGTGCAGCTGAACTATTATTTGTCTTTCAGTGCTACCGGACCTGATCTTGGAAATACTGACTGTTAAAAAAATAAAAGAAAATGGGCGTCCTACTTACAAAAACGAGTGATCAATTGTGCCATTAATGGAGTGAACTATTAATAAAGTTGAAATGGTTCACTCTGTTTCAATTCTTATCATAATCTACCTAAGACAAAAGTGATGAAGTTAATGAAGGGTGCGGCACCTCGTGATAAGATTGCCTCCTGCATTATTTGAATAGAATAGAACATAATATAGAATTTAGGCCAAAGGCCAAGCGCTGGTACCTATGAGGTCATTCAGCTACGAAACGAAAATTAACAGTACAAAGGTTTGAAAGGTTAACAGGAGGAAAACCTCGCAGTTGCACTAAGAATCAATTGTTAGGAGAGTGTGGAAAGTAAGATGGAAGAAAGAGAATATGAATGGAGGTACAGTAAAATTAATGAATCGGGTTGCAGCTGGGTGCCGAAGGGACGCTGCAAAAAAAAAAAAAATTAAGTAATGCCTACAGCGCACCGCATGAGGTGCACTTGCACTGACGGCGCAACCCCCTACGGGGTGCATTATTTGGAAAGTTTAATTAATGAATTTCCTTATGGTATTACAAGACTGTAAGTTAATGAGAATAAAAATAGTTGCCAGTTAACTTTCAAAATATCCCCAGGCGACTTGACTGAAATAATGAACGGAGACCTTCCGTTCCTTTTTTACCTGTAGATATAATAAATGCTTTGTATACTGGCTTTAAAATAAACGCAAGGTCACAATGACATTTATATTTTTCCACCATCATACAAAAGTAGCTTGATCAATAAAAAGGTCTTTGACTTCGACTTAAAATACCTCAAGTTAGCGAGTTTGCTCCGCTCTTTTGCTACGTAATGGTCTCGCAGTCGCACCCTCACTTCTCAACAAATGTCCGCTTGCCAGCCAGTCAAGCAACATGTCAATCTGCATATTACATTACAGTGGTTTTTTTGCAATTGCACAACGATCTTACCTAGGCTTGACTATCGCAAGGATTATAGTAAAGCACACAGCTGGGGAAAGTTAATGACCGTTTAGTAAGTATGACTGATATGCTTCTTCGCATAGACGCTAAAGATTCATTGCTGTATAGAGAGAGACTGACATTCCATTTCTCAAAACAGGAATATATATATAAATGTATGTATATATATGCAAACACATACATATATATGTACAGTATATGCATAAATATAATGCATAAATATATATGTATATATATAAATATATATGTGTTTATATGTATATGTACTGCATAAATTATATATACATATATAAAGTTGATGGCTGAAGCAGTGTGCATCTCATTTATATATATGTATATGCATATACATATATATATATATATATATATATATATATATATATATATATATAATACATATATATATACATATACTGTATTTACATACATAAAGTTGGTGGCTGAAACAGCTGCCAGGTTAAGCAAAAATAACTGAACGAATACAGGGCAAAAGTTTTTGTTTTTAAAAATTCAGTCTTAAAAATCAGTAGCACCGAAAATTATAGAAGTGTTGGTTGAAAGTTGTAGATTCCCTGTGTGCTTTTGCCACTTAGTAAACATTGTAAAAGAAAGATTGTGCCAAAAAAGCAAATACATATGTTTCATTTATACATATATATATATATATATATATATATATATATATATATATATATATATATATATATATATATATATATATATATATATATATATATATATATATATATTTATGTATATGTATATATATATATATATATATATATATATATATATATATATATGTATATATTAAAAGGAGTGGGAGCAGGAAAACAAGCAGACTCCATGTACAGTAGTTAAATTTAGTCCATATACTTTCATGTATTTGCTTAATGTTTTGAAAGCATTCTAATGTTTGATATTTCATTTATAGATGTCCCTGATGATGTGACAAAGATGTTGTGAGTTTGCAACAGTTGGCAGTACTGTAATCTGCAACATTCATTTGTTTTTTTTTGTCTACGGGGTCCACATTGTAAAACCGTTTTGTGTCAGTTAGTCCTGAATAAACGCTCACCTAAGGAAGTTGTATGTTTCATCGATTCGCCTCAATCATTGGAAACTCAATATGTAATTAGTCAATTAGCCCCATAATATCACAAAAGAGTCACGAAACGTACGTAGAATTAAACTTAACTGTTGAAAAAGAATCTGCTTGTTTAACACGTTGAAAAATAATTTTCCTGTTCTTCAGTATATATATATATATATATATATATATATATATATATATATATACATATATATATATATATATATATATATATATATATATATATATATATATATATATATATATATTTCATGCCCAAGCACAGGTTACGCACGCACCTGGTGCACGTTTAGGATCACTTAGAGCGGCAAGAACACTTCTTCATTTGAAAATTTGAAAAATATGTCCACAAAATTCAAAGTAGCCAGGATGAAAGTTAGTATCTTTCGTTATTTCTTTAATTAAGATTTAATCCTCTATCAAAGTCCATTTTCCTCACACTCTTAGCATTTCATCTTCGGGCTCATACGTTCCATCTTTTTCTTTGTACTCATATTCACTTTAGATTCACTTTCTTATTCCTCTTCAGTACAACTGAAATTTTAGGAGTCTAAAAACAAAGAATCTATAGACCAATGTTCTCAGCACTTTTATACAAAATGGGGATGAGCAACACAGACGGAGATGAAAGCGTAAAAGAAAATGTTTGTATGACTTGAAAACAAGTTATTCACCAAAATTTCAAAAGAATGAAAAGGATCCAAAATCCAAATTTACATAACTCGTTTGCAAGAGCCAAAGGATGAATAATCAACTCGGAGCAAAATGAATATATAACAAGGCATAACAGAACTAGAGATTCAACCAAATAATCTGATTTCAGACTAAAAATTATACACTTGGCCTATGTTCACTGACTTCTTGAAGACTGGATGCTAATACTTTTCCTCTTTGTATTAGATTAGTTATTACGAACTTTTAAGATATGTTGCTTTGACAAGACAGCATACATAAAGTAATAAGAATGGCAGGTTTTCTTATAAAAGAAATACATTTAATTTTTATACATATGTACAGAAAAACAAAGGGGGTTAAGGTGAGAGAAATTATTTGAAGTGCTTGTCCCTAAGTATTTAAGGTACTGTACAAGGTTACTCGGTCGTCATGGGGTTGAATTTTGGTAACAGGTGAGATTTATCCTTATTCATCTTTTTACATGACTTATTAGTGTTATAATTGCTGCATGTTAAAGGTACGTCAATTACTGGGGTTTGCAACAATAATTATTCTTGACGATGATGTTACAGTCTGCAGCTATGTTCGAAGAAATACAGCAATGGCCTGAACACAATATTTGGTTATCCCTAACCCATGCCATTGGATGAATAAGATCTGGGGGTGGACCTCGGCGATGGGTCTAATGTAGCTGCTAAACTTGACAAAATCAGGTTCCAAACCCGGAATGGCAAATCATATCTTCACAGTTCCTTCTACACTCCCTCTGCATTATTTCCACATCTGTTAGACATAGCATAGGTGATGACCCCAAGGTATAATTTTGGTATAATTCGTTGTCTCGTGAAACCGTACTTTTGCGGTAGAAGACATCTTTAAGACTGTTGTTGGTCTTTGAATGACATCATAATCTCCCATGCTATGCCCAACAGATGTGAGAATAATGCAGAGGTAGTGCAGAAGGAACCATGAAAATATGATTTGCCATTCCGGGTTTGGAATCTGATTTTGTCCAGTTTAGCAGCTACATTAGACCTATCGCCGAGGTCCACCCTGCAAGATCTTATTCATCCAATGGCATGGGCTACAGGATTTCCAAATGTTAGTAATAAGACAGTCAGCAGGAGAGAACTTCACTCTAAACATACAATAGATGTAACCGGTAGGCGCTGCTCGGCGAGCTTGCCTGGAAGCACAAGACCTCAAGCATGCTAAATGTCATATGCTCCTTGAAAAAGCGTAAAGCTAACTTATGCATCTTATGGATGCCAAAGACAACAAGGTTTTAGTTTAAAGACGCGGGAAGAGTATGACATCACTGTCAGGAGAGAAATCACAGTCGAAGCTGAACATAGTGACTGCTAGTAATTAAAGTTCTTACTGATTTATGAATAGTTGACTGCAAACTTTCATGTGCCTCAAAGACGTTGGCCTTCAAGAAAGTGACGTTTGACTGAACAACCAGAGTTACAGGGTTGTAAACTTTAACCTCTCTGAGGAAGGACCTATGCACAAAATGGCAGCTGCCGCATAACTCAGGTAAGATTCTTACTGTACAGACTCAGAAGAATTTCTGCAGTCTGGGGAACTCATGATAACCACTTTGGTCATGCTTTCTCTGAAGGTACCCCTGTATCCACAAGTATGAATGTACCTGTTGCGAGAAGTCTTAACATTTGGAATATAAAGGTATTGTTAGTATCAAGTAGAGCAGAAGCAGAGTTCATGCAAATTAGTTAGATATTTGAGTCCACTTCAGTTCAAAGAACCATATAAAGAGAGAGACAAGAAGCGAGGAGTTCACCTGGAGTACAGGTTATAAACAGAGGAATGGGGCATGACAGGGCTTGAGCAAAACAGCTGAAGCTATACACCTGGTATTGTTTTCTTCACTGGTCTTTTCAAGTGAATGTTGAAACTGTTTATTTCCATTAAGATGAGAACAATGCTTTTTAATTTTCCTTATTACATTATAAATCAAATGTCCCATGATTAGTTACCTAAAAAATATATATGTATATATATATATATATATATATATATATATATATATATATATATATATATATATATATATATATATATATATAAAACAGTTGAACCTGATTATTCCCATGTAAAGAATAACGAACCCAATAATTTTCTTGTAAAGAATAGCGAACCCTGCCCAAGGGCTAGTACTAAACACGGCGAAACAGTGCAGATGAATCACTGTTTCGCCATGCTTATAGTAGCCTACTAGCCCTCATGTGGATTTGGAGTCCGGACGGGAAAGGGTTGGCCATTCTTCACATGGGGATCATTGGGTTCGCTGTTCTTGCCATGAAGATGTTGGGTTCGCTAATCTTTGACATGATCCATTATATATATATATATATATATATATATATATATATATATATATATATATATATATATATATATATATATTATATATATATATATATATATATATATATATATATATATATATATATATATATATATATATATCGACAAAAAATAAGTTACAAGTGTCGTTTAACATCAAATTCACTCAACCTCGGAACAACATACACCGAAGAGGAAGTTATAAATGCTGAACCACCAAATCGTTGGGGGAACGACGACTTTTCAGTGACAATGGCATTAGGTGGTTCGAGGTCACCGGGTGACGGATTGCTTATCACTTATGAATTCCCATTCTTTGTTTATTCCGAGGTTGAGGGAATTTGATATCAAACGACACTTGCAGCTTTATGTGTTTTTAATATAAAAATGCCGCGGCCTGTGACAAAATTCACACACACGCATATATATATATATATATATATATATATATATATATATATATATATATATATATATATATATATATATATATATATATATATATATATATATATATATATATATCAGAGGGGGAGAAACATATCACAGAAGTTTTTGATCAATTAGTTCTAATAATTCTTCAAACCACCATGATCTGTATGTATATATATATATATATATATATATATACATAATTTTATATATATATATATATATATATATATATATACATTTTAATTTTGCTTTAGTAGCATCAATGAGTTTCTTGAGGGGAATTTTCATATAGTCGGGTTTTTTCAGATCTTCATGCATCAGTTTCTGGTGACAAATACGCAGACTTCCTTCTTCCATCTGTTGTTTTTGTCTTGACAGTTGTTTCACAACTTTGTGGCATTATCAAGCGACTACTGAATTATTTATATATATATATATATATATATATATATATATATATATATATATATATATATATATACGGATATCCCAGATCTCAAACAAGCTTTTGACCAGTTAGTTCTGATACTTCTTCAAACAACCAAAGTCCTTTAAATTTGCTGCTACTGGGCGGAAATTTTGGCATCGATAACAAAATTTATGATATATTTATTGGTTTCACTGTGCTCTCTTTAAACATGATAAGGTGGAGTTGTCCTTTGAATAAGTGGTGTTTTTCCCAACCTGATTTATTTGTATTATAGAGTGGGATGGAATAAGCTTGTTGTTTTGGTAAATACTTTGTTGTTGTTGGATATTATTGCAAGAAAACGTCAGACTTGCTGCTCATATTTGTTTAAACGAGAAACCAAGCATAGATGGACATCAACTGATAAGAGTTATGAAACAAGTTTGTATTATCCTTATAAGCAACACGAGTTATTATTACTGATTAAGTTACCTTATTTCTGAGCCGAATCTACCAAAATTTTGATCCCCATAAAGGGTTGTGTGCGCTGAAGTTACCAAGTAATAGTAATAAATTTATTATATAATTTCTAAATCTGACGTATCATTATTAGTTTGGTTAATTATGTATATTATTATAGATGGTTATATGGCTGTTTCAGGGGACACGGTATGTTATGGCAGAATACTGGAATGAAGGACTCTATATCACTATTTTACTATATGATAACCTATCGTGAACGTAACTTGCAGTTTCAAATTCATTAGCAGTTTTCATCATTTCTAGTAAGTTTCCCTCCTATAAAGGTTGATTTATCAGTTTTTTTTTACACTTTCTAATCCTCTTTGAATTTCATGTTTTTATTTTATTCATTCTGATAGAGTACCAGACCACCATGGCACTTTATCTTTGTTAGGATGTGGTATAGAATAGGGTATGTGGTTTTCTCTGCAGCATTTTTGATAAATTTCGTAATAAAATGAGTTTCACTGTGGTATCTTAGATATTCAGAAGTTGGGATTTGTCCCTTCTGTAACTGGCATATTTCCCAGTCAGCTTTATGAATACTGTAATGAGGAATATGTTTAATGGAATTTTGTAAGAGTGGAATTACAATTGGAAAATGATCACCACCATGTAGGTCGTCATGTGCTCCATTCAAATGTATATATGCTGTTGGACGAACAAAGTCTGACATCCTCTGGGGATGACGTCCAAAGTGCTATGGAGAAATATTTGTTTCGTCGTCGTGGAGACAGCACAAATTATTTGAATTCATTATCTGTCCTACTACATTTCTGCAAGTTCTAGTGATATAAAAATATATATATATAGCTATAATCCCAAATATGGTAACAGACATTAAAATTACCAGCTATTAAAATTTTACAGTAATTGGTATACAAATTGTTTTTTGTTGTTAACTTGACTGCTAAAACTAATCCTATCATAAATTACCTTACTGTGTGTGTGTATGTTTGCGTGTATATGTGTATATATATGTGTGTGTATATGTATATATATATATAAGATTACCTTACTGTGTGTGTGTATGTTTGTTATATGTGTATATGTGTATATATATGTGTGTATATATATATATATATATATATATATATATATATATATATATATATATATATATATATATATATATATATATATATATATATATATATTATACTAGCTGACCAACCGGCACTGCCCAGCATAACTCTGAATGACAGCCAATAAACTTTTTTCTCTCTCTCCAACTTTCTCTCACTTTCTCTCCCTCTCACTCTTTTTTCTCTCCAACCCTCCATTTCTCTGTCTCTCTTTCTTCTCCCTGACACCCCTCTACTCTCTCTCTCTCTTTCACTTCCTATCCCTCTCACTCTCTCTCACACTTCCTCTCCCTCTCACTCTTTCTTTCTCTCACTCTCCAACCCTCCTTGTCTCTTTCCCTCTTTCTTCTCCCAAACACCCCCTCTACTCACTCCCTCACTTCCTCTCATTCTCTCTCTCCCTTTCACTCTCACTTTCTCACCCTCTAACTTTTTCTCTCACTCCCCTCTCTCTCTCCAACCCTCCCTGTCTCTTTCTCTCTCTCTTCTCCCTAGCACTCCCTCTGCTCTCTCTCTCTGTCACCCCCTTCCAAACCCCACCCCCTTTGGTGCCATTGATGTCTTACCCTCATGGTATTCTTTTCCAGATAGTAAGTCATATGTACAGTATACCGAAATTAGGCATAAATTCATAAAGTTACTAAGTCTACGGGCATAACCAGCCCTGTTTTCGTGGGCAGAACCAGCCCTGTTTCAGGGAAGCTGTTCCCCACCCCCAAGTGATGACCTTTGGTGCTAGTGATGTCTTACCACCACAATGCTGATTTCTAGATAGTAAGTCATATGTATACCAAGTTTGGTTGAAACTGCTCAATGCGTTTCAGAGTTATCGTGACATATACATACATCCATTTATATATATATATATATATATATATATATATATATATATATATATATATATATATATATATATATATATATATTATACATATATAATATATATATATATATATATATATATTGTGTATATATATAAAATATATGTATACTGTATATATATATGTATACTGTGTATATATATATATATATTATATATATATGTATACTGTATATATATATATATATACTCGTATATATGTATATGTATATATATATATATATATATATATATATATATATATATAGAGAGAGAGAGAGAGAGAGAGAGAGAGAGAGAGAGAGAGAGAGAGAGAGAGAGAGAGAGGTTCCTCAGTTACTAATATTTGCCTATGCAGGCAGTCCCCAGGTTATGTCAGCCTCGGCTTACACATTTCCGAGCTTACGTCACTTTTCAAATATATTCATCAAAAAATCTTTCCTGGGTTACAGTGGACATTCCAAGGTTACGTTGTTTCAGTCTTAAGGCATGCTGTAAGTGACGGTAGAATATTTGTACTCTTTTGGAATGGAATGGAATACAGAGTTTAGGCCAAAGGCCAAGCACTGGGACCTGTGAGGTCATTTAGTGCTGGAAAGGAAACTGAGAGTAGGTAGGTTTGAAAGGTGTAACAGGAGGAGAACCTGGCAGTTGCACTATGAAATAATTGTTAGGAGAGGGTTGATAGCAAGATGGAAGAAAGATAATATGAACGGAGGTACAGTAAAACGAATGAAAGGGGTTGCAGCTAGTGGTTGAAGGGATGCTGCAAAGAACCTTTAGTAATGCCTACAGTGCCTCCCAGGAGGTGCACTGACAGCACTACATCCCTATGGGGTATATTTTTGGGGGAAATTCTACAAGATCATGGATGCACACCCCACCAGAAGCAAGGTAAATCAATTGGGACAACCAAATTATTAAAGGTAAGGCTTTCATCACTTTATTCCTCATTTTCAGCAATTTTTTTAATAATGTGTTTTGGCTTACGTCGCACTTCAGGAACGGAACCCCGACGTTACCAGGGAACTGCCTGTAAATGGTGCTGGTTTATTTGCAGTACATGTTTTAACATAATGCTATTGATTCAAAGTCTTTGAGGAGACGTTGTACTCCTCCAAGGTGTAATCTGGTCTGAAGACCACTGACATTCCATTAGATTATATAACTGCTGAATGTCTTATATAAGAGTGGTGAGATTTTTATGGTTTAGCCTACCTAAGTTGGTTTTTTACTATTTACCTTTTTATATCTTCTAGAGTTATATTTTTGTTGTTCTTTATAAATTCCACTTTTTGTAATTAGTTTAGCATTCTCAAGTTTAACTCTCTTTAATTTTAGTTTCTATTTTTTTCATCTTTTGTTTGAAGTGTTTCAAGAAATTCATGTACAACATTTATTGTTTTTCTGTATATGAAATGGTTGATACACATGCATCCTTTTTCATGCATTTCTAAGTCACTTCTTTCTTTCTTCCTGAATCTAAATAAATTTCACACTGTCCTTACTAGGCAATCCTTTTTATATAGTACTGTATCCTTGCAGTAAAGCATGTATTATATCCCCATGTATTATCATTTACTTGTCTCTTGTTTTTTCCCAAGAATTTTTGATGTGGTAAGTACTGGTTGGAATTTGGAATATAGAATTTAGGCCAAAAGGCCCAGCACTGGGACCTATGAGGTCATTTGGCACTGAAAGAAAAAATGAGAGCAAAAGGATTTAAAGGTGTAATGGGACGAAAACCTCACAGTTGCACTATGAAATAATTGTTAGGAGAGGGTGGAAAGTAAGATGAAAGAGAATATGAACAGAGGTATAGTAAAAGCAATGAAAATGGGTGCAGTTAGGGGCCAAATGGACGCTTCAACAATCCTTAAGTAATGCCTAAAGCGCATCATGTGAGGTGCATTGATGGCACGACCCCTACAGGTGGTAAGTACTGGTGATGAGTTGATTACATTTCCTCTCACATATTCATTTTGATCTACCGGTAGTTTCTTTTCATGGTTTACCTTCATTATGAGGTGGGCCTTTCCTGATTGGTTTGTTATTTGTGATGTTAATGGACTACTTTTTTTGCTTCTTGGCACTGGTTGTTATTTTATTTTATTTTGGTCTGACAAGTGGAGTAGTTTTGTTATAGTCATCATTGCTTTGTTTATTTTAAAGGGGAGTTCTTTCGAATGGTCAATTCTAATATCTCGAAATTCAGAAATATTATTTTAGTGGTTTTCTTAAAAATTTCCTATGATAATTTAATTATTGCTATATTCTTTTTGGATTGCATTTTCAACTAATCTTTAACCATTTTTATATCTTGTTCATTGTTTTATTTTATCCGTAGTATGACTATTTTGATTATCTTTTCGGGATAAGGTTTTTACATGGTTATTTCGCTGGATAACTGAACCCTCTTATTTTCAGCTACAGGTTAGTTTCTCTTATGGTCATCCCAGTTCAGTCTCGGAGAATTTTTAGTTCTGTTGCATGTATACAATGTGCACACTCTTTAGATCTCGCATGGTGATTCTTACCACAGTTCAAGCAAATTGGTTCACCGCAGTCCCACTTTACTGAATTATCATTTAATCCACAGTATGCACATCTCGAGTTGTTACAGCATTTTTTACTGCAATATTTAGAATATGAGGATTCACATGTTTACGGTTCTCTCTATTATAACCCAAAATTTTAATAGAAGATCTCGTCCTTCAAATTTTATTTGTTCTATCTTTAAAGAGGTTTCTTCATTTTTCCTGCTCAAAATATTAATTTCACAACCTTGCACATTAATTTTTCTATTTTTACGATAGTAAAATAATTTTTTTCAAGGGCTCATCTTTATTACTGGGGAATATGATTGTTCCCTAAACATTATTCATAGTGTCATGTTTTGTTATTTTAACTTTCAACTATTTTGTATCGCAAGATAATTCTGATTGATTTTTGGAAGTTGCTTCAACCAACCATGTTTTCTTTCTTATTTGTCTACAAATCATTTCAGTTGTTGAATGTCTATTTAACAGTTATTTTTCAGTTCTTGATGATGATATTTGATTTTCACTTTCTTGTACAAAGAACCTTGAACAATTCTTCCTTCAATATGGGTCATGATTGGATATTGTTGAATTCAATTTTTCTTTTCGCTTTTGTTACTTCAAAGGGGACTGTATTGTTATTTCTATTTCTTTATTTTTGACCCATCTGGAAGGATCCAAAGGGAGAATCAAGGGCTTGTAAGATCTTGGTTAAAGGTTGAGGATTTGTATTCATAAAACAAAAAATTTATATTAATTCCATATGGGTTCCCTCCATCCATGGGTGCCTACAAGATGAGGAGCAATATCACTACCTTAAAAAGGCATCTTCCCAGGGAGATCCACCTGAATATGCACCTTACCTTCAGTGCCTTAAGGGTCATCAGTCCATCAAGATCAGGCCCAGCACTTGGCAAGGTTTGAAATTAATGTTTGCCCTTGCTTGGCCACATTAGATACTCCAGTTTTATAGGTGAAGAGGTATATCATCCAACTCCACCTTCCTTTAAAGTTTCAAAAGCAGAATTTTCCACAATTCAAATGATCTTAGACTTCATTGTAAAGTCTGCTTTGATAAAGAAAAGAAAAGTAAAATTTTTACTCATGAGAGAAAAAAATGCCTGGCTACAGTTTGCTGGGTCAGCAGCTGAGATGCACGGCTTCCAGGGCTCTGATATTTTAATATCATCAAAGCAATGAGACAAAGCTCCTCAGCTTCCATCCTCTTAGCCCCCCAAATATAGCAATAGGTCAAAGATTGGGATGGGAGAGAGGGGGGGAGACAGGCAGTTCTTCAGACTATCTCTAACCTAAGTTTCAATTGTCTTTTAACTTATAATACAGTTCCAATCTCTTAATTCATTAATTAATTTCACTAAAATTAATAGTCAGGGACAAAAAAAATACTGAATTGATTTTAAATATATTGTCAAATAAACTTTTAATCAAAAACAAACATATTGTGGGGATCCAATATCGTACAATGCAAAGCACAAGATATTACTATTTGGTACTCATCTTAAAATTCATATCAAGTGTGTAGTTAGTTGCATATGACTCAAACTTCTGAGATTAAATTAAACTTTTACCTTAAATACCTATGCCCATTAGAATCAATCAGGTCTACGTTACAAGGCATTCTCTTCAATTGACCTGCAAAGAGATATTCAAAGAATCTAAATCCCTTCAGTCTCTCAAAGAGAAAATTACACATTACTAAAGACCATAACTACAAAACATCTTACCTCATCAAATGTTCAGCTGTAAGTCACAAACTGACCCCAAACCACTTTGTGAAATTTAGTTATTAAAAAAAAATGAGGATCAGGTTACATAAGAAAGATCTCCTGCTGAAGGACACTTCCAACGTCAGGCAGGCATTCTATACCCTTCCTTCCCTTAAACACAACCTATGTTGAAAAGTTATACAACCAGGGGAATTATCACTACACCTTGCCTGTGTTAACAAATACAAGATTTCAAGCAAAAATTTGGTTAAGAAATCTGCCATGTAACCTCAACCTATGCCTCATAAAAAAAAAATATATCTGAAATCAAATAAACAACTTTCACCAATTCTGAATTAAGAAAAATATATATTCTTAAAAATAACAAAAAAATACCTGACAAACATCTTTCAGCAAACAGCAATTCATGTTAGCATCCCTGAATTTCCTCTTTGCTTTTCAGCACAGCCATGTGAAGAATGTGGGAGAAGAAATGAATGGGGGATTAATTCTCTCCACCCACATCTTGCTAAATCAGATCTCAAAAGAAATTACACAAGTACACAAAAATAGAGAGAGAATAAAAACATTGTATATCATCTAAAGTACACCTTTAAAGTAACCTAAAATACTTGTCAATGTCATCTATTATTACTCTACTATTACACAGCAATTCAAAGAATAAAGAAATGACATCACAAGAAGGTAGCATGAAAGAATGGAACTACTGCACTGCATATAAAGATCAGTACACAGCTTTAAGATATATTTTAAATATGCAACCTTCCAATTTTGAGGAACCGTATTCTGAATCACAGATTATTATTCTGAAAATAAACCTACACTATTTACATGGCCCCCAATCACTGTTTTCTAAAACTTACTACAAAGGAGAAATTGTAGGGATGAAAATTGTAAAATCCAATGGTCAGCACACTTACATTACTAATAGTCTACACAAAAAAGGTAAAGAAAGGTGATTTAATTGTAACTCAGAGATAAAAGTATAATTTTATCTATAGTACCCTAATGGTAACTGTCATTACTAAAGTGTGTGGAAAATATAGTAAAACTCTCAAATATAATTATGTGAATATGGTACAAACATCAGATATGCAAAATGGAAAACATGAAGTTTTTGGGACCAATAATTATTGTGCCTTTAATTTTGCTAAAACATACTGAGGAAAGCTTATGGGGGTAAAAACTACTGAGTCCAATGATAGCCTTCAAATATGAAAATTATTATAAGGACTGTCCCTACATTAAATAAAACTCTTATCAATTACTATCTTTACAAGAACTTCAAAGATTCATGCAAGCAATCAAATCCAGTTCTGGCTATGAAACAAACATATTCACAAACTACTGAATAATATACAGTACAGTGCATTATAGTTAGATAAGATATACAACCTTAAAAAATAAAATAGATATTATATAAAGACCTTCACTCACAAATGTTGTGTTTATCATACTCAACATTGCTCCCTTTCATTTAATGTGAATAGTATTCTAAGGAAAAACTGATCCACATTAGAAATTTTCATTTCATTAAATAGTCCCTATAAATATAACCTTAAAATAAACATACCTTGCAGCTTTACTTATGCTTGCATCCAAGTTCACTAAGGATATCACCTATGCTTCACAATATATACCTCAGCATTTTTGTTGACAAGACTTTCCATAATCAGCACTATATTTTACATTGTAATATCTAAAAAAATTACCCAATTCTGATTTCACATTAAACAGAAAAGTACATCTTTGAATTTCTAATAATTTTGTTAAATTCACACGACAGACAACGCTTCAAGTATTACAACAGATATTCATGATATTTCTAATTAGGAAATCTTTATTGCAATGGAACATGCTATGTGGAATTGTTGTACACTGGCATTTACTTCATCAATTACAAAACAACCTGAACACCATTCATGTACTATTACTTAATTTTAACCCAACAAAACTCCCCAAAAAATATATTTCTGAATATGGAAAATATTACTGCAGTTCATGAAAACTTGTCTAGCAGCTGATTTGTTATACACAGCAACAAAATATTGAACAGACAAGAAAGTCTACTGATAAAGCAACTTTTCAGTGTTTCATATCATTTTAAGCTGAAGTGTAACACAGTGTAATTAATAGTTTTGAAAATACATTAAGAAAACGAGTGGAAAATGATGCAAGAGGCTGTTCTCTTACAGAAAAGAAAATATTAAGAAATGGGCTAAAAAAAATTTAATGTTCAAATACCATTTGGGCTCTAATTTTGATTTGCCAGCTAATGAAGCAGAATCAAAGAAAAGGATTTCATTCACTGTTATACAATGCTAAATTTTCTTATTTAACATACTGCTTGTCAGACATTGTAATTACAAATTACCAACAACTTAGTCAAAGACTGCTAAATATCCAATTCCCAGGAAGAACTGTAACTTCTCTACTCCTGCACCATAGAAAACCTCAAAACTAGCTCATTTTTTTTTCTTGGTAAAAACAGGTGAATAATGCTATGACAAATGAAAAATCATCACAGAAAATGAACGACTACTTTTTACAGGAGTCTACGTATTTCAAGTAAAAAAATGGAGAGCTTCATAAATCACTCATAATTCAAGAAAAAGTTTGGATATAGAGAATTAATTAAAATGCTGTACAAGCAACTACAAGATTGCAATCGTGGCCATTGTATAAAAATTCCCAGATACTATAAGAAACAAACAAAAGGATTAACCTTATTCATCATGACTGACATTTTACCTGAAAATTTCAGTCAACACCACTTTTAGGCACTACACCAAATTTTACTTTCCTCCAATTACTAATTTAACAATATATGGTGTATTGTTCAGTTATAAAAAAATTACTAGCATATAGAGATTCCAAGTTAACCCATATGGAAGAAAATGCTTACACTTTACTTGACAAATCCTTAAAGACCCATTTGTATTAATCAACACTCCAAGAAGAACAGTGCTCTAAATCAAAAGGTATTATCCTGTTACTACACTCTCAAAATTCTATGTTGCTAAAATCACAAGTATGGCCAATTGCATAAATCCCACTCTGCCATGCTGTATGATGCATAATAATGCATCATACAACATGGCAAGTTCATGTAACAATGACTTTCCTATATAGGTTTATTTGGTGATGGAGAGGCTTCTAGTAACATGACTGGGGAAAATCTTCGTAGAGAGGGATAATTTCAACTTGACTTACAAATACACATCTCTGAATGAATAATGTCCACACAATCTTCAATCATCATTATCCATATCATCATGAATTTCAAGCTGATTACTTAGCCAATATGTGGACTTCTCAGAGGGCTGTCCTGAATGATTTACACTCTTCTTTCAACAATATACACATAACAAGGATTAGATTATCAACTAGGTTATCTACATCATGTGCTATGAATAACACTAAAGGCAGATGCTCATTTTGTTTTTCAATGCACTTCTCACATGAATGATTGAGGTTACATCTAGTTTTGGTGCAAGACATGAACCTCAAAAATATTCCTTAAGTCTGCAACAATGTTACCAATAAATACTGTAGCCCATAATGGTGCTACAGGCATGCTTCCACAAAACACATAGCATTCAAAGCAACAGGTGCATAAATTTAAAGGGAAAGTATTATATATCAACACCTCTTCATTATGTTAGCCAACCGTGTACATTTCAAAGGACACATGAAAGGCCTGCATGCAATCAGAATCCTAGGCTTTAAATTTTGTTGATGATGAAAAAAAGATAATTATACCTGTAGCATTATGTTTCTGAATGGAGCGGAAAAAACAAAAAATTACAAATGGACGGAGGGATAGAAAGGAAAGGTGTTGTGCTTCTCTAAACAAAAATTTAAAAAAAAATGGAAAATTCCCAGAAAGTTAACACAAATATAGTTTAACACTGAGCTTATGATTCAGCTCATTTCAAACAAAATTATATATTTGTAAAATACTTTACTTTAAATCTCCTGACAGAAAAATAAAACTGAGTGGTTTACAACACAAAAGTATTCCATATCAAATGGCAAAATGATGTCTAAATAGCAATTTACTGCATTTCTTTTACAAAAATTTCATACAACTTCAAAGGTTGTAGAATCCTGCACATGATAAAATGAAGGGAGGGGGGGCAATAAGGACAATGTTTGTACACTGTTCCTGATTCTAATACTGTTGGATTATGGAAAAGTCTAAGAATAGCACTTACGGCAGCACTTGTACACGATTCTGAAGAGACTTATGGACAATATATACCCTGTGGTGCAGAAAGAACAGTGACTAAGACACAAATGCATGCAAAGAATGTTACTCAGTTTTTGCATACACATACAAAGCACCTTCACATATACTGCACATATCAAGCCAAAGCAACCTATAAAATATTGTGTTAACTCAATGGTCTGGTTAAACTATCTTTTATAACTAGCTAGTCTGATAAAAAAAAGGATAAAACCTAAACAAATTTTGAGACAAACACCCATCAAATATAGAATATCTCAACTACAACTCAAATCTATCCATGAGAGCTATTTCTAGAAGTAGCAGCTAGTTACTACAAAACTGAAAAACAATAAAAACCAGTGACTAACTGACACGAAGAGCCCTATGCAATAGTTTTATCTGAGTGGCAAGAGTTACTGAAGACATTTCATAACTCTGTGACTTTTTCCTTAAATTGATTTACATTACTTGTAATCATTTCACAAAAAAACATACATGCAAGCAAACACATTCTATTAGTAACCAACTAATACTGTCATAAATTTATAAGTACATTCAGTTTTCTCCTACTCCTGCAAGCTATTCTATCTCTGGTGTTAATAGTTAATTATATTATTGATACATTTACATGAACTGACTATTTTAAGAAACAAAAAACCAAAAAACACTAGTTAAATGTACTCCATTATTTAATTTCTTATCCAATCTTTTCACCAATTTCGATATAACCACTATATGTGTATTGACAACATAAAAAGAATAGGGATATTTTGCACTTAAAGCTGCAGCAAGAAGTTATTTGCTAAATCCAGTTCCCTATGTAATCTAACTTGTATCCAATAAGTGTAATCTAGCTAACTTGTATCCAATAAGTGTAATCTAGTAAACTAAATTAAAGCTAAAATCAAAGGAACATGTGGATGCCAATGCAGATTTACAATACAATAAAACCACCCAAATACTATCTTAATATATCATCCAACACTTTTAATCAAATCAAACTTATAAAAATGCCTAGTAAGATCAACTCGATGAAATTTGTCTTAAAACCAAACTGTTTTAAACACTCCCTTAGAACTATCTTAACCAAGAAAAAATACAACTTGATTTTATATGCAAGTGTCAGAAGCTGAAATTTGCTCATTCAGAAATTCCAAGTAGAAAAACTGTGACTCTTAACTTCTGAACTTCAAAGAACTGGCACTCAAGTGCAGTATCATGCAACATGAGCTTCTTCTCAAGATGAAATCCTACACAGCAAAAAAAATTAATTTTTTTGAGCAATATTAATACCTTACAACTAATCAATATCCCATTTGGTTTTTGACTGTTAATACAATACATGTTTATAAGTTTTCAATATCTTTCCAAACAAAGTCTTTATGACTGACAGACTAATGCAAAAATTTGCCAAAAAATGTATCCTCGTTAAAACAAATTATTATGTAAAAAATACAGCCAAGTTCCAATCTTGGCTTATGACTAACCTTACTATGTAAGTGGTTCAAGGAGAATCAACAACAACAACAAAAATTTATGACCCAATATACTCTGAGTGACTCTACAATCCAAGGAAAACATTAATCCCCTTTCACTCTCAAGTAAATACAAAATCAAATATTTTTCGTCAGTTAATTTCATTTAGATGAAATGAAGTTTCAAGCCCTTTTAAGCCAGTTCACAAAGCATTACATCTCCATGGACAAGAAAAATTAAACAGTTAGGAAATATACAAGAAAAAACAGTATGAAGATTTGCCCATCTTAAATGAGGCACAGACCTTGTAATAACTTACAGTAAAACAACTTGAGGAATTCAGAAAAGGTACATAATCCAAAACACCCCTGCCCAACAACAGGTAGTGTATACCAAATCCTGTCATATCTGCATCTAAATACATAAAAAATAGAGCTACGAAGGACTATACTGAACAGAAATAACTGCCTAAGCCTGTCACTTTTCATTCCATTTTAATATGAAACAAAATTCCCGCCTTCCAACAGTTCTATAAGGGAAAATAATTTTTAACAGTTTTTGTTCCATGGATGCAAATCTCTTACCTACACTACAGGCTCTCTACCCAAGATGATGTGCAAACCATATGCTACAGTGCTGGTCATAACGAGTGGTGATAGTTGGAAGATGGGGGAGACCTTGCCTACTAAGGTATCCCTAACTTGTCAGCTGAAAGCCTTTACTTCTTGACTCTAATCTGAGGACTGGTGACAAGACATTGTCAAGAAACATGAAGAAAGCTTCTCAGAGATTGTAATAAACTTGTATTTATGAAACAAAAATTATTCTTGACATTTTTTTCACAAAAGTCACAAACCTCGTAATTAATAACGCCATGAAAAACTTCGGAGTTTAAACATTTACTTCTGATCTGTCAGCTACAATTATAATTTACTTTTAACTCATTATTCAGCTGGAACTGGATCCCTGTAACAAGCTTACTCCTATGGTAACAACTTTGCTCATTCCATGCAAATCTTTGTGTGAGAATTTTTTTCTAAAATTTTGGAACTATGGTCTCCTAACTTCAAGTGACAAAATGAGCCATATATACTAAACTCATCAAAGTACAGTAGTAGGTGACGAGAGTAGCTGCTTGCACAATTATTGTGTTAGTGTTGAAGTTCAATGCTAAGGCCAAATAAGCTGAATGATAGAGCAAAGGGAAGTAACAAACCTATTGATAACTGCATTCAGTTATATACGAGTCATATTCCACAGAAAAAACGCAGCAAACAGTAGCTAATAACTCGAGCAATTTGTCTTAATGATTTAAGCAAAAGATAGATGCACATACACCTCCAATTAAATGTATACAGACAGCCAGAACAAGGAAGATCATCAAGGAAGTTGACAACCCAAAACTATTATTAGAGCTTTGGGGGACATTCACTGAATGCAGTGGGTCAGATCTGCTAAAAGGGGAACTGTGTACCAAACTCACAAAGTACATATTACCCTCATGTCAGTAAAATTCTATTAAATATATTTTATCTCATAGATTTCATCCCTTATAAAAACCTAATATTGTAAATGGATATAATATAGTAGTTTAATCAGATCAATGACCTAATTTACTTAGCTTTCACAGGGGTGGCCTGAAGGACTTGTCTTTATTTATTTATTAAATTACAAGTCTTTAAAAATGTCATAAATTGGCTAATTGAAAATGTTAGATATTTTAACAAAATTTCTTCTAGTAATTTGTTGCCAAAGTTTAACATTTGCTGTCTATTATACTTAAGACATTCACGAAAAAAATTTGAAAGTGTTAATGTTACTCTACACTCTATACATATGTGACTGGATCATCTGGGCTCATCAAACGTTCATGGGCTAAACAAGTAACCAATTCTAAAAATGTGTCAAAGTTACTTGTGTGTATCTTTCCCTTCGATATGATTAATTTCATATTCCACCATTGGGTGTGATTTGTTTTAATTCGAGGCTATTGTATTAACTGTTCCATATATTCTGCCATATATTGATTATAATGGGTTTTATAGATGTCATATAATCACTAACAGAAATATCTGTCATGACATCATAATAGTTCCAGCTGCTTTATTGCCTTTTCAATTCCTTCAATGTCTACATAGGTAGGGATCCATCATATTTTGACATTTTTATCATCTTTGCATAATTTGTGAAGTAAAAATTTTATCTGCTGGGCAAGGATATTACTTGGATTATAATTTTGAACAGTTTCTTTGGTACTTCTAAAGGTGCTAAAAATCACAAATTTCTATAAGGGTATACCTTCAACATTTTTAAATGGCTGATCCTGCTGCACATTATTCTGCTGTGAAAACAGAAGAATAAACTGCAAATGATGAAGTTTCTAAAATGATTTACCTAAGTAACTTGTTTAAAAAACTGGACTGGTTGTTGGGTGAAGTCCAGATATTCACATATAATATAGTTGATGGTTAGTCTTGAACTGTAATCTATGATTACAGGTTGGGTCACATGAGCTATTCACTGAATATCTGTTGGTCAAATGCATGAGACCATTCCAAGAAAAGATAAAATTGATACCGGGAGACACTTCTGGGTAAGAAAAATGTCACAATCCAACACTGGATTTGATAGTCTTATTACCATATCTATTTCACAAAGTCTTTAAATGAAGATGATCAGTCTCAGATATGTTTATCACAAAAAGCAATTTCTATATCTGATCTGGCCATAAGAGCTGAAGCTTTGGGGACTTTATTGGAATCTTTCATAAGCAAAGACCCAGCATGTTTCAACATTTACAGCTTCCTTATACAACACAGAATGAGAACTTAATTTGCACAAAATTCTGCTCTACAAAACAAAGCATAAACTGCAAATGATGAATATTCTGAAAAGCTTACTAAAGTAATTTGTTTCCAAAATTTGACTTTCATTGCTGAATGACTCTGAGGACAACAGTTTCAAAGGGATTCTATAACACTTACAGTCACTGAAAATTACAAATATCTGTGTGATATATTATTCTCCTTGGAGTGATGTAACAATCCAAATAACTCTGAACATTTGGGTTGACATGAAAATCTTGGTCTCAGCTTCCTTATATCTTCTGAGGAATTAGAGCTGGTCACTGTACAAAACTGCACCACTTTCTTATATAGTCTTAATACCATTAACTGCTTCATGCTTCTTAAGGATTTTTAGGGGCAGCTTTCATTCCATGAACTACTACATGCTTCTTTAAACCTGTGGATGGAGATCATGACACTCCATGCTTAGTGGATAATTCTGTAGAGAAGCTTTACCCTAAAAGCTTAAATACAATAACAGCAGCATGGTACTTTAAAAGATGTCAGAGCTCTCTTCACCTAAAGTTCGTAGGCTTCTTCAGAGACCACTGATTATCAGCTGGTTCTTCTGTGGAATATTTTTGCTTATTCTAGTTGTTGAAAATAGGCTGTGGCTGATGAAAAAACACCTTCTCCATCCACCTGCCAAATTCACTCAGCTTGTTCAATCCTGTGGTGATTTGCTTGTCGACAAACTCGACAACAAACTCAATATCCAAGTACAGTATTTCAATGGTTTCATCTTCATCCACCTAACTTAAAGGCACTTGGCTTTACCTGACTGAGAGATAATGGCTACCTACTTTCTACCTGAAGGAATCATGATCATACCATTAAACAAGAAACTCAAGTCTACCACTGCTGTATCAATGCCACAAGCAGTGAAAACGGAAAAGGTTGCGAGAAAAACACCAGATACATATCAGCTACAATCCAAAACATAAAACAAGTCAGTATGAAGGAACAGGGGGGTCCCACAAAAGAGATGTCTCATCTATCCTCTAACTACTGCATCACTTGTCTTGACCAGTTCTTCAGCATTTGAAGTTTGCTCATTCTACAGGTTGTAATTTACATCAACATAAATCATTCATTGGTATCAGAATATTGGAAAAACATCTTTTATCCTTCAATTAAATACATTCAAAATGCTCAAAAATACAAAACACTTATAATGGTAATAATGACATTCAAATTTTAACTTTTCAAGGAAAAGTCCCCATGAGATTACTTTACGGCTCCTAACTATTTTGGAGTATAGTAGGTAAGATATTCCAAATTATATATAAAAAGTCTCTGATGCTTATGTAGAAACCTGACTGATTGATGAAATTCATCAGACATTTGCCTAAAATCCTTATTATCTTAAGTCCTGACCCAAGGTATCTGCCCTTCAGTGTAATAAATTGCAGCATACTCAACTTTTTAGAGGCGTTTTATACATATGTTCAAAAACTTTGAAGAAACATCTAGTACTGTCTCCCAGAAATCTGAGACAAAACAGACTGTGTAGCATTCTATCAACTTGATGAATTAATAGCAAAATGAAACAAAGAAAGCATAAAAACATAAAAGTTTAAAGTACAATACTGTACTGTACTGTGAAACATTACAAGAATATACAGTAAATATCTCCAATATATTGAACAATACTGGTAAACTGTAGTATTGAGAATTTTTTTTATATCAAAATGCCTAAGGCACTGAATATTTCTTTAAAAAATTTTCAGATAAGGATACTACTTCAAAGTAACAGTTAAACTGTTGTTGTGCCCAAAGTTTCCTGTTTTTATAAAACATAATTAAAAGAAAACAGAAAACAAGAACATGGTTTAAGAGGAAAAATTTTGTGAAGAAACAAACTTTACTATGAGGTGAAGATGCTGCACACAGCATTCTTAAAATTTAAATTATGTAAAGAGTAATATATTTGCCAAATCTCAAATAACAGGAGGACGTTAAATAAATTACTGAAGAATGATGATGATGATATTCTTCCAAGTTAACCCAACATTTTTGAATTTATCTATTTCTGTGTTTACATATGCACTGGTTTCATGGTTTCATACCTAGTTTACATATTTTCACCGAAAAAATTATGAGGTGAAAAAGTAGTTTACTGTATGAGTAAAATGTCTGGGGTTAATAATCAAATATTCAAAATAAATGTTCGAAAACAAAATTACAGTTATCAAGATTATTACCAATACAAAGTATTGGTAGTTTAATCTACTAAGATAAATTACTGCATTCATGGTTGGGTTTTGCCTTTGCATGAGAGTCTTAGACTAAGCAAAGAGGTTGGATGAGGTTAGTACTCCCATTTTTCAGTTACTCATAGAATTACAGAGCCCTATTCTTTATCACAACCATCTACAATAAACTGTTCTAGAAACACATTGAACAGAATTATTTACAAATACTGTACTTAAATACTGACGGGCTAAATTTATGATTTGACAAAGATGAAGCTGAATAACTTTTCCATTAAGGTAAAAGGGCAACTGTAAAACTGGGAAAAATATGACTGACATGTTGGTACATTATTATCATTTCTACAACTGCTCCTCTTGGTGTATTTTTTTTTTACAACTTTCAGATACAGAAAATGGGCCTCATAAATTGAAACATACTTTTACCTCTATACACATTACTGTCACATCACAAGTGGTTTTAATTGTTTGATTGTGATATTTGTTATGATGTTTACTAAAACAGTTATTTGTCATGCACTTCCTGAAAAAGTATTCAAGACAACCTTGAGAAGACATTGCTATTACAGAGGTTGTAAATCCCAAATTCCAGTTACTCACTTGGAATGCTGATAATCTACAAACATTAGTCCATGTCTTCACCATTTGGTAATACGAAACGTAAGTATACTGACGTATACAGTCCTTAAAAGGGCAGAAAGAAAATAACACTATGTATAAGCTACAATTAAAAATTACAATAACAACAATGAAATGAAATGAGTCCCAGTAAAACAAAGGACTAACACAACAATATACTGGGAGTAATAAACTCAAAAAGAAACGTGCACATATTGCTAACACAAAAGGCAATTCCAAAAATAACTTCTCTTTATTTCTTATGAATTTCCACTGCAAGGAGAAGAAAACAGGAAACAGTAAGTCAATACATACCATATACTGTATACCACAAATACAATATATATGATGTATAATACATGTATGTATATTTCCATATTACAGTATTAAAGTGCATATGAAAAAAATATTGCTTTGGACAAAACTAGAATTTTATCTGCTTAGAAATTACAAATACACAGCCTATAAATTATCTTTTCCTATTAATCTGTAAAGACCAAAATATCAGTCTCATCCCTCAGAAATGTCAAAATATTTGAGCAGTTAATTTTCAATGCATTTAATGCAGCACACTTCCTTAGAAAACCAAGGTGCACCTTCATCCAAGAAGAGCAGCAGCAATCAAAAGTATACCACACATGATTTTAGGGAAACATGCTTAAGCACATTTCCGACACTGAAATGTGTTTTGACACTTATATGTAAAATAGCCTTGCTGCCAAAATTTAAAAGAAAAATTGTCATGCAAAGCTCTGATTGATCTTTCACAAAATGAATTGGATAAAAATTACAAACTATTACTTCACCATATAAAAAATTAATGGAATGGTATTGCTATTTAAATGCTCTCATAATGTTGAAAATATTTGTCGTACACTTACTACTGAATACTGTATCTCCTGTTGTAAATGTATTTTGGTAACTAAAAAACACTGAGCAATATTATGCTTATATCTGAAAGAGAGATTTTTTTTAATACAGATTTTTTCTATATTGAATACAATGTTCTCTGCAGTGTTCCTTTGGAATTCCTACTTGTTTTATCTTTTAATTGTCATCAATTTCCTTTGATCTCTCCATCTTTATTTTGCTCTCATTTTTGCCCTAAGAAAAAATACCCACAGCTTTCTCAATGAACCTACAACTCTGTCTCAGTTATCTGAATGACTACACTGATGATACAAAGTATTGATGAAACATCAATTGTTTTTACTGGTCCTGTTTGTAGCAAAGTACAATCAGTGCAAAGAAATATGTTAGTCAAGACTAAAGAAACCATCTAAACAACTATGAGAACAGTCTTAGAGGCAGAATTTGACAGAAACTATTACCAATATCATCTGTATATAAAAAGTAACACATCTTTATTCTCCTTGGACATTACATCATAACATGTTCAATACTTGCTATATTCTATCAACAGATATTCCAAGTTAAAAAGAATGAGGGTATTTTTGTTGCACTGCCTTTTCTACTACATTCAGGGACTGGATCATGCTGAAATTATCAATAATTTCTAAGCCAAATACCATATACTGTATGTGGACAAACTGACAGCTCTATAATAAACAAAAATAAATCCGTAACATAAAACAGATAAAAAAATTTTTTTTTAAGCCCTTGGCTTCTCACAGTTGTCATTTTTTAAAATATTAATTTTCTACCACCAGTCTTCACAACTACCAATAATTTCTCTATTTTCTGTTTTCCCAGGATTCTTTCATTCTTCTTTTATTCTTTACAACACTGAAAAGTTAAAATTAATTTTGTTTTTCAACATAAATCTCATATTTTACTGAAGCTATAATGCCTGATATGATAGTGTAGTGCTCACCAAAAATGGTCATCTATAGATAAGAAAGATTCTGATTCTTTCTGTCTAGTAAGTACCTCTCATTAGAGGAGCCCCTTGCTCACTAAAGCCCATTGCACTTAGTATTCTTGCTACATTGGCTATTACCCAAGTTGGTGATTAGAAAGAGTCCCTTTAAAGATGAATCTAGATTACATCAATAAAGAAGAAGGTAAAATGTTAATTAGGGACTCAGTACCATCCACTACACAAAAAAGTAACCTATGAAAATGAATGTTAAAACAAGCTACTTTTATAGTCTCTACATCTGCATTTTCATTAGTTTTTTTAGCTTGTGGGGTGGGGAGGGAGAGGGCTGATAAGTATTTGCAGCTGTTATCACTATATCCTATGGTAGGCGCTGATCAGCATGAGCAGCCACTCAAGTGTTGTGTTAGGATATCGAATGTGAGTAGCAACAGTCAGATCCAAAAAAAGAAAGTATGATCCTATTGAACTTGGTCATAAACCATAATGATACCAGTGGTAAGGTGTATAACAAAAGGATGTTATTATTTTACACCTTAATCTATATAGAGACTAGCTCAATGTGTATAGAAGAAACTGTCTCGAACTATAAACACTGACCTTATTTAGGGATTTGTTCTCTGTTGATAAGGAGGCACCAGTTCTTGAGATAGTGCTTCCAAGAATCTTTTGACTGAAACTTCTAGTGAATCTATGAGGTACACCTACAGGCATTAAGTTCCTGGTCACCTTGTCCAAACACTTGTATTATTCAGGATACTTCCTTCAGAAACTATTATGGCACAGGTTGAACACTGTTTTTTACTGAAAAATTATGTTAGAAAAAGGTGAGGAAAGCCATGACCTAAGGCTATCATAGCAAGGGGATGGGTAAGTCCACTTTCAAGATTGCCTGCTCTTGGCCCATAGCCAGTACAACTTAATATTACTAATGTCTATAATACTTCACAACAAAAACAAGCAAGAACTTTTTCACCTGCAAAATCTTATGGGAATTCCCATACCTGAAGGTCAATAGATTGTGCCAGAATCTGCCGAACAATAGCTAAGTCAAAGCATATGGGGAGATGGTAGACCCCAGTAAATCTCTAACATAAGAGCGGAAAGACTCATATTGCTTGTAATACAATATGTCTGATGCAATACATGTAAATGTATACACTGTGGGTAGCCAAACCTTGCCAAGCAGAGAACTGCAAGGTAATGGTCACAACTTGGAGTTCATGGTTATCAGTTATTCATGCAGATCAGTGTTTGTTGTTTCCAATATATGTTCACCACAGGGATCCTAATAGTGAAGAACCTACAAGGAGATACTTAAGGCCTCATGTACCATGTCCAATATGTTCCCTTAGGAAACACTTCTTCCAGAGGAATTAATTCTTCATGCTGTTAACCCTACATCACCTTTAG
Source organism: Macrobrachium rosenbergii (assembly GCF_040412425.1). NCBI lineage: Eukaryota > Metazoa > Arthropoda > Malacostraca > Decapoda > Palaemonidae > Macrobrachium > Macrobrachium rosenbergii. The sequence continues at coordinate 30,981,810 of NC_089799.1, read as the reverse complement.
GTTTCTAGGGTCTGCGTAGTTTGTCAAGGTAACAAACCTTATCAAAGACTAACTGAGCCAACATAAGGTTCAGCATCTAAGAATTAAGACAGAATGGTTAAAATATAAATACCACATTCTGGAAAGCAAGTTGACCTTGCATAAACCCCATAGATAAATATACTCACGATCTACCATTTGGTTTCATGAGATAAGAAGTTTATTTCTGCACGTCCAGCAGGTGAATTTGTCTGGTGGCAAAAATTAACTGAAATATGATCTTCAGCCTCCACTAATATCAAATTCTCCAAAATGTGCTAAAATAAGAAAGTGTCCCTTCCTCTTTCTGTTAGTTCTAATATCCAGACTTACTGACGAATCAATCAGGAATATCATTTTAACAACTTTTTGTATGCTGATTCTACAAGCACAATGGGGAATCCAGTTGGTTATCCATCTTTTCCATATATTATTTAAAATGAAGACTGGTTTACCAAGTACACTGAAGAATCATTTGGGCTAATAATTTTTAAGACCTCATCTTGGATGTGGCATACATTTCAATTTGGGTGTCGTGGAATTCAGCATACAAATCATCTTCATCTGGTTTTGTCTCAAATGTTGGCTACATTTCAAAGAGCATGCTGTAATGGCCTGTAAGTTAATTATATTCCCAAGACTTCACATCAGACAAATCTTATGTTTCTGTAAACTTCCTGAGATATCCAAAAGGCTAAACCTCTTCCAATGGAGTTGTCCCATAGGTAATGACTAAGATACAAGTTACAGTACTTTCTTTCTGACATGCACATTAATGAGCTGCAAATGCAGCTGCTTCATATTCATGAACAATCACCTTGCAACTCTCCACAGATAATGCAATTCAGCATTTGTTCTCTACAAGGAAAAACCTTTACCTGGGTATACAGCCTTGATGTGGATCTTGCTGTGTGTTCATGGAAGCAAATACCTAAGGGTTAACAACACTAGGTACTCCTGATTGTAGAAGTTCTAGTTTCTGTCTTGCTGTAACAGTAATAAATGGTTCTGGTTGACACAATTCTTGTTCAACAAGTATTCCAATCTTATTAAAGTTTCTTTTCTATGTGAACCAAAAGGGATTTCAGACTGAATACCACTGCAACCCAGAGGGTATTCAATGCAGACACAGTCAAGGCTCAGTGGGCATATGTTATCCAGATATATTCCCACCCTGCTTGGTCTACAAGCTTTTCTGCATTTTCTAAAGAACACTGTCAAGTAACTCAAACTCTTATTTACTGGCTGAGTTAATGATAATTATGGCTGTCACTGTTGGAAGTGATGAGTATATGATTATTTTCTTCATCCAAATGTGGTTCCAGTGACATATAATATCATATGATGTTACAACAACAACAACTGGTTGTACCTGTTAATAGTGAATAGCCTGTTATATACAAGGGTGACTGAAGTGACTCATAATAAGTCTTCTCCTAACAGTGCACTGAGATTATGCAAGGTGTGTCAATGATACCTGTAATGAAACATGTAAGTTTTGCAAACTTCAGTAACATCATTACATCAGTGTTCTTTTTGTACCCCAGGTTACAATGTCCCTGTGTCACTGAACCTATCTACATTGTTGAGCTATATTGTACGATTGTACCTGGGTGAGGCATTTAATGTCCTTATGACAATGCTACATCTACAATGTCTGTCATTTGTACTTATCAAGAGTGCCTTGAACATCCATATCTCAGGTTCTGTGGCATTGCACTGTGTTCCTGACCTTGTGGTCCCATGGAAAAAAGCTCTTAACTGAACAGCAACACTGAAGGTTGTCTCCTCAAGGTCACACTGCTTGGTCTTCTTGGTCATCTAAGCCACGAAGCTTGAGTTTCTTACCATCTTTGTTTGGCCCTAAGAACAATGCCATAATGGCATTTACATCCTTCAAAATTAAATTAATAGGAAAATTGTGTAACATTCTCTGGCAATAATTTGTAAGTACATATACATATAAAAACTACTTTGCAAATGCATTCAAACACAAGGTGGAAGAAATTATTGCAATAGCCTCATATTCAACTTCAGTAAATGCCTAAAACCTAGGTTACAAAAAAAGCCACATTCCAAAATAAATAAGGAAAAATAAATCTCCCCAATTAGTAATTTGGGTCCACAAAAAGTAAAGTGCACTGAAAAAATGTGTACCACACTAGCCCAGCAACCAAAAAATTTTATCTGTTTTCAAGAAGCTAGCGTAATGATTAAAATATTTACAGTAAATGTCACAACTCTTCTCTGCAAACTCTGATAATACCAGAGCAATAACTAATGTTTGCTAAGAAATGGCCACATGTACCGAGACATACAGTAAGTGCAAGGGTTCATTTTAGTTAAACTCGCCTAGGTTAAACATTTACCATGTCTTTCATTTGTTGACGACTCTATTCTCAGCTCACACTGAACTGTCCCAGGCAGTATAGCACATGTAAAATATGAGGTCTGCCATTATATGGACAGATCTAAATTCTCTCACATCATACAGGCCTTCTCTCTCCATACCTCTTTTTATGCCACATGGAACTACAATATCTTAAATTCCACTACACATTTACCTGATAAATAAAAAAATCAAATACTTCTTCAAGCACCTTCAAGTTTAAAAATTAACAAAAAGTTCAATGACAGAATTTTTTGAATGACCAATCTGTATAGGCAGGTCATACATGCCAATTGTAGAAGAATAAATGGACCAAAATAGAAAAAAAATTAATGCAAGCAAATAATGGTTAAAAAGTACAAAGATAAAAAGTACAGTATCAATTACCTGCTGTGATATTTACATAAACTGAAAAAAAACTGTTATCTACAATGAACAAAAAATGCTCACAGATCAATCAAGTTTTCATTCTTATGCTCTCTTTTACTTATATCATCACTTGCACAAAGCAATTATGAGTCCAAGAAACCAAAGCCATTATCATATCTTGACATATTTATAATAAAAGAGGGTTTGAAGTTTCCTAAAGTCAAACAACACTGAATGGCACTGGTAAGAAAGGAGACAAATGCCATATCATAAAAAATGGAGGGCAACAGTGAAAACATATTGATCACACTGTTCAACAGTCTCAAGTCTTGATGAACATGCACTACAGCATAAAGTGATGCACATATCTAGCATATCATAACATCAATGCATTATTCTCCTTACAAATCTATTAGATATAATGTCAACATGAGCAATGTGCTGTTTTGGATAAAATTTACATTCTATTGAGAAACAGCCAATTAAGTGGTATGAACTGCTGAAAAATACCAGTAAGAACCACAAGCTAGATTCTTGTCTGTTCACAACAGGAAGAAGAAATGCTAAGATGAAGTATGAAGAATGATGTACGACAATATTCTGTCAATTCACCCTTGATTATGTAACGAAAATGACAAGGAAAAAACTATGTTAAGAGGTATATCTTGGTTTTCTTGATGTGAAACTGAGCAAATTCAACATTCAGCTGTAATGCATATATCTATCATTTCAATTCCCACCCTCCCATCCCAAAAAGTAATATTTGGTAATCTTACAATTTTTTCTTTTGCTTTACATTTTGAATTATTTATTGCAATGAGGTCTTACTTATCAGGAGGGCATATCAGATCACAAAAATATTTTCTGAGGAGTAAAAAATATATCGTTTTACTTATGTAATTTATGGTTATCAATTGTTATTAATCTTTCCATAAAGATTACATACCAATAACAAAATAATTTCTTTTTCAAGTCTATCACATATGAATTATCAGTGAGGAAGCAATGTGAATCTTGGAATGACTACCAACATTTGGCAAGTGAGAATGTCTAAATATTTTTTTAGCAATTTCACACTCTGGAGTTCAAAGACAATGCATCAGGCATCATACCGCAGAACATGTTTTATCTTGCTTTATACCTTTAACTGTAGAGAAAAATGAAGGCATTAAACCATGTATTGAATTATTCAAACTTTCAACAAACAAAGAGCCTGGTATTTGAGCAGTTTTCCTAATTTAGCAGAAAAAAGATATATTGTTGTTAAGTTATATTTCAGAATATCTGACAAGTTATCTTGAAATAGCAAGAAACACCTAAACAAGTTGCAGAGTCTTATCAACATGCATATTTCAGGTAAAACAGTGAATGAAATATCATGTGATCAAATGTTATATCACAAGTTGCATGAATTAGGGAATTCAAAGTAAATTTTACCTGATAAAACACAAAATTCCACAACACCACAGATAAACTCAATTCACAGCCAATTGCATGCAGTGAAACTGTAACACCAAAATGAAAATGAAATACCTAACTCCAGTAAGTAAGACCTCACTTACCTTACTACCAGTATCTATATGTCTAAAGTAATTTCTACATAATAATATAAATATACTTTATTATACTGAGGTGTAAAAAAGTAAATGTTTTTGGTTTGATATGGATGATTTCACAGTAAATAAAGAAGAAAAGACGGGACTGAAAATGTTCTTTGGAAGATCATAATAAATAGCTGAAAGAAACTTTGCCAATGTAGCCACTTTGCCTCTGTTCAAGGAGAGATATGCAGAATGAAACCTTTTGGAGTGTGAAATTTTGATGAAAGACATTGTATCATGCATTAGTCATTTGCAGCTATAGTGCCAGTAAAATTTCATCATTATAACCATCTCAAACTATTTCAACTCTTGTAAGAGAATTGCCAGCGTTATGTTTCATTCCATATACTGTCCTTGCAAGAAATGGCAAAAGTTCATCGATACAATAGTCTGAGACAAGGGCAACTGCCTCTGAAATGCAATCAAAAGAGACTTCAATTCATATTTTTGTTACATTATATAAAACTCTAAGGGCATATGAAAAAAGGATCTTGATTGGATTTTCTATCAATATTCCATAGAAAATAATGCACTTTCTTATCAAATAGATCCCTAAGATGTCAAGTAAATAAAAGCCATGCATCAGCTAAGAGATAAATGTAAATATATCATATACAGCTTTATATATATATCAAGACCATTTTAAATTATAATGAATACTATCGTATTGTGGTTAAACGGACACTTAGGATAATATCAACAAACTACACTATACAAATGTGTTAACAGGATTTTTAATCCCTTATTGCATATCATATCAAAGATTTTCCATCAGTTTCATCAAAGCTTAACGATAAAACAAATCATCATTCATGCCAATACTTCCCATGTAGTATTATGAAATATTTAGCTCTTTGTATGCATAAATTCATTAAAAAAAAATAGTTAGGACATTAGAACCCGTCCCATGATGAAGCTCACTGAGTTTCTCAAAATGTGAGTTGCTAATGAACTAGATAATCAGAATATCCAGTGCTTAACATAGTAAATGCAATTACAAATGTCTCAAAATACCTGCAAAAATACTGCGTCAAAGTACACACAATTTACATTCTGGATTTTTTTTAACAATTTATAACAATATATATGCATTTCATAAGTTTGCAACAAAGGACATATCCCTTCACACTATGATTATGCTAATCACTTTTGTAACACCTGGAAGACATAGACATTCTTCCAAAAATAAGACAAAATAAAAAGCAATACAAGAAACAAAAAGAAAAACAGAAAGAAAAAAATATTGAACTTTGTGCTTCATTTCTTTGGTAATTTTTATATAAGAAAGCTTCTACAAAGAAAAGCTTCAACACAACTCAGATACTGTTAGGAAAAATTAAATAAATTAATTTTCTAGAAATCTGCTCTTCACAGATTAAAGCAGGCCCTGTAGGTTAGCATAATGGCACATTATTACGCAACAATAAGACCCTTCTCTTTTCCTTTATGCAAATGCTGTTTATCAAGGCATGTAATCCATAGTCTTGATAAACTCAATGGCTGAGCAAAACTGCGTCCACCAATACTGATCCTCTCCTTTAAGGCGTTGCTCATAGAAGAGGTTGACATACTGTACCGTGGACAGGAGAGCAGGTGGGTTAGCCTGAAGTAATGGAGGAACAATATTAACTGCCACTATCATCTACAAAAACTATACAGAGCTGCTATATTTGAAAGACAAAATTACAGGTATATACAGTGTAAATATATAATTTTCATCATTAAATTTTTCACAGGGGGTGTCCTTCTACAGGCTTAAAAAAACAATGATTCATCTCAATTCTCTTCTGCCCTGTGCATTTCCTGTCTTAATTCCCATCTCATCCAGATCTTCAACTATGACCGTTGCTTATCATCTCAGGGGGACTCTCCTCTCCCCTTATCAAGTAGCCAAACATTTCAAACTTTGAGATCTCTGTCTAATTTCCAGCCTTTCAACATCACATCTCTAAGTTACTACCTTCTTTGAAATGCTACCTTCTTAATGCATTCAAGGCATTTAGCGTTACATTTCATCAAAATTTCATCCAATTTCCTCTCAAACATTTCTTCCACTTTATTTGTAAGTATATCTTAACTGCACATACAAGCACAGGACTTGTGCACTAATCATACATCTTTACTATTTCATAATGGAGTACTCGCTTACAGTAGTCTAGTAATTTCTCTCCTTTTTATCCATGTATTTGATATTCTTTTACTATTACATAAGGGAGTACTTGCTTGCAGTAGTCTAACAATCTCAACATTTTGTCCATCGTTTACTTATTTTTAAGACTTTTTCCTTTGATTCTGCAAACTTCAACTATTGAGGGCCTCCCATTCTGCAATCCTTTGTAACCTTCTTCATTACTATCATAAACAATTAAGATCACCAACAATTATTTAAAATTCTTCTAACATACATCCCACAGACTTTACTATGGATCTTATGTTATGATATAGTACCACTGCCTGCTTAAGGAGTCTCTCAGTACCATTTGAATTCTTAATTCTAATTTAATTGCCTGTCTTGGTACTCATCTGAAGGCATCTTTACACCTGTGGTGGACCAAATTGGCATCATCTTTGGGTCAGGCTAGTCATATATGCCACCATTACTAACAGATGATGGTACAGTAGATTGGTTACTAGCCCCTAGGAAAAGGCTGAACTGCTTCACTGAGCTTTTGAAGCTAAGAAATCAGCTGAGGATGTCCCTCTCCCTGATACTTGTCATCCTGAACCCATTCTTACAAAATTTACATTTTACTCTAAGGATGTTAAGAAAATTCTTGATTATCTTGATGGCTGTGGTGGAGAAGATCCTGATAGGTTCTCCCCTTTGTTTTTCAAAAAGGTTTCTAGTATGTTATCTCCCAAGATTAGTAGATTCTATAGGTTTTTTGGTCAATATGGCATCTTTGCAGACAAGTGAAAGCTTAGTAATACATCTTTGCGGACAAGAGAAGGCTTAGTAATACAGTGCCTGTTCCACATGGTGGCCTACCTATAGTACCTACAGGCCAATTTCTATTCTCCTTGTACTCTCCAAAGTTGCAGAAAAATTTATTTTTAAGCCACTACATAAGTATGTGGAATCTAAAGGATTGCTAGCGGATAGTCAATATGCACTTAGAAAGTCGTTAGGTACCTGCAATGCTCTTTTAGATTTGACATACCATTTGCATGAGAACCTGATAAGGATTTTGAGTGCACAGTGCTTCAAATACATTTTATTGCTGATGTAGAGTACTTTAAATAGATTTTAGTGCTGTTTTCAACTTAGTAAATCATAAGATATTTATTTATATTTATTTATAAACTTCGAATCCTGGAGTGGGTGAATATGTTTTGTGATTACAGTATTCTACAAGATTTCCTTATAGGGAGGCAGCAGCAAGTCGCTGTTGATGGGATCTTATGCAAATCAAGACCCATTCTGTCTGGAGATCCACAGGGTAGTGTTCTTGATCTGCTGTTATTTTTAGTGTATTCAAGTAATATGGTTGTTGGCCTGGAAAACAAGATTATTCAGTATGCTGATGATGCAACACTTGCGGGTGTAGTAAAGTCTCCACTATGAGAAATGAAGCTGCCCTTAGTCTCAATCACAACATTGCACTGAGAGGATTAGTGAATGGTGTAGGTGGTGGGGTATGAGGATGAACTCCAGTAAAATTTTAATACTATTGATTAGCAGATCTCGTACAGAAATTCCACCCTATCCTCCCCTTCAGGTAGATGGGACTACTGAATGACTCTGAAGTTGTAACTACTCTTCGTGTAATATCTGACTCACATCTTACTTTAGATAAAAATCTAATGAAAGTGTCAGGAAATGCTGCACAGGAGTTAGATATTGTACATAAGACCTCATGTATTTATAACAGTGATAAAATCAATGCAACCTGTTTTAGGTCATCTGTCCTCCCTGTACTGGAATACTGTTCTCTGGTGTGGATATCTAGATGAACGGCAGTCAGTTCCTTCACATTGATATGCAAATTCCGTTGTTCCGGAGACCATATTCTGGAAGCTTCCAAGTTCCCAAGAAGGGCTCCTCAGCCTAGGTCTGAGGCATCTGCAAAGAAGTCTAGGTGGGGCTCACCAGGCGCAGCGACTTTCCCTCTAAAGGTCTGTCTTCGGATGTCTACCATCGCACTTCTTCTGTAAGTCAGCAGCTATTTCCTTAACAGCCGACTGAGGAAACAAGTACTGCTTATCCATAGGAGAAAACAGTAAAGCCGACTTCTGAACTGAAGTCACTCCCTTCCTGGTGAATGAACATCGCAACTCCCTTTTCTTGAGAACTCCAATGGAGAAAAGGGCCACAAGCTCCAAGGAGCTATCTCTTACGGTTTTACCTGCACACGACAGTATGCCAAGCCAGCCCACCACCAAAAAATGAGTCGTCGATCTCCCTAGCATGGGTCCCCACAGTCTAATCCAAGAAACTGAAAACCTCAAAGACTTTGAAGATACCCTTCACCAGGTGGTCTAATTCTGAGGGAGCAAACAAAACCTTAGCTGACGAGAAGGCAGAGTAGCCAGCCGAGTCAATCAGTCCCGAGAAGTCACCTCGGGATTAGGTAGAACCTCCCAAGGATGGGGCTTCTACCATTGCATAGGACAGGTATCGCCTAGCTGACAAACTCGATGGTGGAAAGGCGAAAGCGGCCTTCCCTTGCTCCCTTTTCACTGCGAACCAATCTTCTACTTCCACAAGCGCTTTCCTTGCAGAGGAAGAAAGGACCATCTTGGGAAGACGACAGCTACCGTTGGACAGATGTCCTGTCCCTTGCTCCATTAAACTGCCTATTTCTAACACGTGGCTGGCAGTAACCAAAGTAACCTTTAATGTGGAATTATTCACTTGCCCTCCCTCTCGCTGGGCCCCATAAGAAGAGAACTTTAGCTCCTAAATAAGGTAAAGCACCAGGACTTGAGGTTTTTTCGTCAGTCACGTTCCTTATTCATCTTCAACTATTTTCTGTATCTCTTTTCATAGTACGATATACCTACAGTGAGACCTGTATTGCTTTTTATATTTTGTGCTGTTTAATTTGCAGAGCAGTGACGAGAAGTGTAACGTAATCATATGATATTCAAGTCATTGGAGTTGAGTGCAGTCTAGGCATCTTCTATGCAATTCCTCGATTCCTTCATTACAGCGCTAGTTTCAGTTGAGTAACCATAAGTGTTTCGATTACAGATTAATCAGCTCAGTGGTCTGGTTAAACTAAGGTATACTTAACTTAGGAGTTAGTCAGCTGTGGATCTGTGTATCATCTTGTGCGCGTAGTGGTCCCCACTACCTCGTTTTCAACACCCTTTGAAGAAGGCATGCCATTGTGCTTCCTCTAGCAAATTCCCAGTCATTTGCTCTTCATCTTATAACACCAGAATTATGCTACCATTCTTCGATGTGTTTTCTTTTATAAATATAATTAATTAAGTTAAACCCCTATTGAAGTAGGCCTTCAACCGTATTTTGTTGTTTATAATTTTACCTGACCTCAAGGCCAGAGTCCAGATTTTTGTGGTAATTAAGGCCAGAGTCCAGATTTTTTGTGGTAATTAAGGTAAGTTGCATATCATCCTTGTATACCCCATTGATCTAGAAAGACCCCAGCTTTAAAATTATAACACTGGCGACCAATTACTCAGTAATTCTTCCAAGCCCTCACTGCACTTGCAATTATCAGCTAAATAGCCTCGCTAAGAGCTGGCCGCAAGATTTGAAACAAAGCTTCTTATTAGCATAGATTCCTCTATAAGCGCACAAGTGATCCATTTCCACAGTAAGTATCGTGTTATTTTTATTTTTTGTTAGGTACGAACAAAATCGTGACTGAAATAGAGTTAGGAATTGTTAGAACATATGCATGCATCCCATTATAGATGACTAACACATGATAGCTTGCATGACTTACATGATAGGCTAACTAAGAAAAGTGAAATTACGAGGAGCGTAACAGGAAATAGTACAGATATTTCCTTCCCTATGTAATTCGGACAATTTTTCGTTCGAAAATCCTAGTTAGGCACACATTAAAGCCCACGCAGTTTGACCCAGTACAGCAATTTTTATATCGCTGCGCTGGAGGAATTCACGAGCCAAAAATATTATTCTTCCTTATTGAATAAATCTCACAAATCCACAAAAGTTTGTTCAGGCCATGCGAGCCTAAAATCTTGGTTAGTAGTTGCATTTGTTTAAACTACTCTATAAAAGAAATGCACATGGTAAATTCCATTCCATTCAAATTTTTCCAGTAAACAAGCCGTGAGAAAAGGAGACACCAATTCATTCACTTTTCACAGAGGAGAGGAAATCTTCAGAAATTTTTCAGTTGTCTCATTAAAATTGTCACAAAACTTTGCTCAGCCAGGTGTTCAGCTGGGCTGAGACAGCTTTGTATTTGTTCACTGTATTTGTTAGTTCCTCTTCATGCGCACGTCCTGAACTGTCCCCTGACCCATGGGATCACTAATGTAAACACGCCACACGCCACTCACGTGCTTAATCAGGTCTCAAGAATACAGTAATTTTTTTTCCTTTCTCCTTAAGCACGTGAGATATCCTTGGCAGTACCATTTGCCCGTGCATGGTTAAATTTAAGTTTTTTTTTGTACTCGTTGTATTCTACTGAAATTTAATATCATGCTGTCGAAACAAGCACATTCTTTCCTCGTCACATTTTATGCATTTTTCTCTTGGCTGAGAAGCCAGCTACATTGTATCTCACGCATTTAATTGCATATATTTAGAAGCTACTGCTTCCTATTTGCCTAGAGCAATACAATTCTATAATACTTGCTGAACCGACAGCATAATCATTCACTACCAAGAGCAATAATATTTCATAATAATTGTTGCCACCGCCAGCATAATCATTCATTCATGCATTTAATTGCATATATTTAGAAGCTTCTGCTTCCTATTTGCCTAGAGCAATGCAATTTTATAATATTTGCTGAACTGACAGCAAAATCATTCATTCACGCATTTATTGCGTATATTTAGAAGCTATTGCTTCCCATTTACCTAGAGCAATATGATTTCATAATAATTGCTGCAACCACCAGCCTAATCATTCACTCACACATTTAATTGTGTACAGTAATACTGAACCCCGAACTTGCGTGATTCTAGTTGCACGAATTCACAGACACACAAACATTTCATTGGAACTTAACTAATTGTCATACGCAAGTTTTTCACGGACACGCGAACATTTGTGAATACTGAGAAACCCTGCAAAAGTGTTTATGTTTAATTTTTTATGTAATTTATGAATTTTCAAGCTTTTATGTGTAAATTAAATAACATTAAATAATAAAAGTAATAATTTCTCTCTCTCTCTCTCTCTCTTTTACTGAGATGAGAGAATCTTTATGTACATGTATATTTATTTGTTTTGTATGATAAATAAATTTTTTACCTAATAATTAGTACTAATTTTCAAATAATAATGATAATAATAATAATAATAATAATAATAATAATAATAATAATAATAATAAAACTGTAATTACAAAATTCGTATGTGATACATATTTTATACAAACAAATTTCTTTCCCCACATCTTTTGTAAGAAGCTCCAAAGCAAAGCTGTCAGACATGTCGATTTAATATGACAACAAGGGGGAGTGTTGCTGATTAGCTGGTCAAAGAAGGGGGAGTGTTGCTGATTAGCAGGTCAAAGATTTCTTACATAATTCTCTCTCTCTCTCTCTCTCTCTCTCTCTCTCTCTCTCTCTCTCTGTGTGTGTGTGTGTGTGTGTTAGCGCAACCTACATATTACTGTTTCTCTGTATGTCTTTAACTGTGCAGTAGATAATTTTAAATTGATCTAATTTTATCTGTAACGTCTACAAATAGTAAATGAGCCATTCTAAAACATAGAGACATAGAGTATTTCAGAACAAAGAGAAAGCGACAGAATAAAGAAGTTTTTAAAAACGAGGTTGAAAAGACTTCTAAAAATAGATCGGTGGAATGGGGAGAGCAAGAAATAGTATACTAATCTTCACATTCTCCTATATTCTTACGTCAACCATTTATTTCTTTTTTTAAGGGTAATGTATTAAGCTAACTTATAAATGAAATTACAGTAACTTTCAATTCATTTAAAAGTTAGTTTAATACTGAATTTCCATCTTTTGACATCATAAGAATCTCAATCTCTCTCTCTCTCTCTCTCTCTCTCTCTCTCTTTTTTATTTATCAACACAACAAATGAACATATACATGTAACCATAAAAATTCTCTCATCTTAGTAAGAGATGCGAGAATTTTTATGGTTACATGTACATGTTTATTTGTTTTGTATGATAAAGACATGATTTACCTAATAATAAGTACAGTACTAATTGTCAAATATTAATAAGATTAAATAATAATAATAATAATAATAATAATAATAATATAACTGTAATTACAAAATTTATACGTTTCTATAGTAAATTATGTGATATTTTAAACAAACAAATATCATTTCCCAATCTTTTGTGAAACCTTTGAAGAGAGGGGCGAGGGCAAAGCTGCCAAATATGTCAATCATTGCCCAGAGTGTGTCAAAGGATTTCTGGTGCTCTCTCTCTCTCTCTCATTCTTTCTTTTTTTTCTTTTTCCTTCATAAATCAAGAATTTCCAGCTTTGATATCTGACATAAGAATAACTTTCTCTCTCTCTCTCTCTCTCTCTCTCTCTCTCTCTCTCTCTCTCTCTCTCTCTCTCTCTCTCTCTCTCTCTCTCTCTCTCATGTTATTCTCTCTGTCTCTGCAATAATTCATAAATAATTTTACTTGATATTTCAAGTAAGGACAATCTCTCTCTCTCTCTCTCTCTCTCTCTCTCTCTCTCTCTCTCTCTCTCTCTCTCTCTCTCTCTCTCTCTCTCTCTCTCTCTCTCTGTAATAATTGATAGATAATTTCACTCCCTTAAGTAAGGACAACCTCTCTCTCTCTCTCTCTCTCTCTCTCTCTCTCTCTCTCTCTCTCTCTCTCTCTCTCTCTCTCTTGTAGTTAGCACTCACACATATTTACAACTTATTATTTCTCTGTATGTCTTTACCTGTACAGTAGAGTTTAAATTGATCTAATTTTACCTGTACCATCTACAAACTGTAAATGCGCTTACATATATATATATATATATATATATATATATATATACACATACATATATGACCTGATTTTTCGGTCATATATAGGTTCTACCAGTACAAATGAAACACGTAAGATACAACTGACACATGTATTTTCCTTAATAGTTACACAGGGCCCTACTGCTAATATTACGCTACTTAATTATGCAATTATAGTCGGAAGGTACTCTGAGGTGACACGTGCCATCACTGTCTTTCAGATGCGCTTCCTGACCTGCAGACCGTTAAACCCTTACTGATCTTTAACTTTTCAAACTGAACTTGCTTAGGTCATAGACCTCAGCTGATTGGTCTCTTATAATCGAAAGGAACCAATAAGGGTCTTCAATGTATGGCACTGATTTGAATTAACCACGCCAAACCCCAACGATCGTATGGCGTTCGACAAATCAGCAGTATCTGTCCGTTGCTCTCTGATCACAAAGATGTACGAACAACTAGCAGATTTTCTGTTATATCTCAAACATGAATGTCTATATGGATCAGTTCACCACTCCCCCCTAAAAGTTCTGCATCTCACACTGGGCTCACAGCACTATTTTTTTTTTATTAGTTTCTCTGCTATTTCCACACTGCCATTGGAATACCATACCTCCCGACATATGTTATCAATAAGTCATGCAGAAACAAAAACTAAAATTTAGTAAGCCAGGGTCAAATTGTGTGGTTACAATTGGCTATTTACAGTTTTATGAATTCCATGCATCACACTGCTATGATTTTTTTTTTTTTTTTTAATAGTAATAATAAAAGAGAATTATATAGGATCAATGGAATAGTAATTTTTAGCTCCACACATTAACACACAACTTTCTTGGAATCTGGATTGAAATAACCTGCAGTTCAAATTACTGTCAATCATCAAGACAAAATAATTTTGTATATATCAAATAGACATGATTTTATAATCAACTACAAAAAATGAAATAAAAGATCATGGAATGCAAGTACATAGACACATGTATGATGTTTTCTTTTCACAACAGCACATGACACCAATATTTGTAACCTTCGTCTGTATGCACATTGGGTGCACTATTAATGATCCCCGGACATGCTTGCACATCAGCCTCACTCTCTTCCCCCAGATAGACAGGCAGTCCCAGGAAAGGGGGTACTGGCTTATTCAGGTGCCACATCAAGACACCTTCTTTGATGGGATGCATGTGTGATAGGTGGTACTCGCCTTGGACACCAGTTTTAATATGTATATCACCGTGGTGTCATTGTTAATTTCTTTCACAAGATACAGTCCTAAGTAGGCGGACTCGAGTTCATGTTTCCTCGGTTGCAGCCTCTTCAGATAGATTCTGTCCCCTATTTGTACCTTAGATGTTTGCATGCAGAACCGCTGATCAAATTTCGTCTGATACTTTTCACTGGCCCTCAACAAAAGTGTCTGCGTTGTCTGAAACACTCTTCGGGTCAGGTTACAGAAATCACCCGGTACTGTTCGACACTATATAGTGGTAAAGTTCTAGGATCCATGATCACAGCATATGGCAATGAAGGGTCCTGTCCATACACTAAAAAACACAGGGTATCACTTATCAACCTGTTATACGCGGTATTAAGCGCAAGTTCCGCCATCGGCAATGTCTCTAACCACTGATTTGGACTGTCTGCTACTAAATATTTCAAAATATTTGTTACTTTTCTATTATGGGATTCAACTAACCCATTGGCAGAAGGCCAGTGAGATGCGATTGTGAAATGTTCTACGTTTAACATTTTTATTAGGTCTTTCATTACTTCATTAATAAATTCGCGTCAATTGTCACTGACTAACGTACGGGGACAGCCAAACTTCACTATGAATGAACACAAGGCTTTGGCAACTGATATTACAGACTTATCCATCATCGCATACGTGCGTATACAGCGTGAACGCATCCACCATCACACACACATACCTGAATTGCCCGTCCCCGGGGGAGGGGGATGGGTCCCACAACATCAATGTGTACTCTGGCAAATTTGATTGGCTCCACTGGCCACATTCAAGCCTTCAGAATAGTATGTCTATGGTTTTCCATGGTATTACAGATGTGGCACTGGGAGATGAATTTTATGAGGGACCTTTCTATACCTATATGTCCTGCATAGGGACTTACATGTATCATGTGGATGGCTTTCTCTACCAAAGAGGGAGGAAGGACGACGTGAGATCGGACATCGCCCAGTCTCTTCTCATATTTACAAAATAAGATATCTCCTTCAAGGAAGAACATATCTTTGGGCACTGTTAGAAAATCGGGAAACTCGTTACTCACACCCCTTACGTAAGTCTTAACCTGTTCAATCCAGGGTTCGGACTTCTGACCCCTCATCACCTCTTCCATACTCCATCACACACCCTCTCTCACTCCTAGGGCATCCACTCCCTGAAACCCCTGGAGGATCAGCTCTCTCGTTCTTTCCCTAACTCCTGAGTTACCAAGTTATTCCCGCTTTCTACACCGGGTGCCTCTGAAGCATGCAACTGTTTCTTTCGTCACTGTTCCTCTCTCTTTGCTGCTTGGGTTGTAACTCCCATTATGGCACTCATGGAGAGAGCATCAGCTACTTTATCTGTTTTCCCTGCTATATGTTCAATTCCCACAATATCAAATTCTAACAGTCACTCGATCCAACAAGCCTGGCGAGTGGTTAAATCCCCCTTTCTTGAATAAATCTCTCAATGGGCGATGATCTGTGGTTATTTTGACTTTATGCCCCAGCAAAAAGTAGCGATGTCTCTCCAGCATCCATAGAATCACCAGTGCCTCTCTATCAAAGGTACTGTAATTCTTCTCTGCCCCTTTTAATGCTCGTGATGCAAAACATATCGGTTTTTCATTCCCAGCATCGTCAACTTGAGAAATCACTCCCCCAACAGCTATACTGCTTGCATCAGTGGTTACTAGAAACAGTCACTCAAACTCTGGATAAGCTAACAGTTCATTACTAGTGAGTGAAATCTTTAATTCTTGAAAAGCTATTTCTTCTTCCTGTCCCCTATGAAAATCTGACTGTTTCCTCAATGAATCTAGTGGTCTTGCTATTTTACCAAAATCTTTTATGAATTTACCATAGTAGCCTGTGAGGCCGAGGAAACTGGCTACTTCTTTTACATTCTTCGGTGGGGGAAATTCTTTAATTGCTGCTACTTTATCTGCACAAGGCTTAAGGCCTTCAGATGTTACAATGTGCCTCAAAAATTCAACTTCTTGCTGAAAGAATTTACATTTGGTTAGATTAATTTTCATACCATAACATAATGTTCTTATGTTCTTCTACTGTAGCCCCTATTATGATTATGTCATCTAAGTATACAAACATGCTATGCCCTAATAGTGAAGCTAATATCGACACCATAACATGTGAAAAATGGGCAGGAGCGTTCTTTACTCCAAAAGGAAGGTGATTATATTCAAACAATTTATCATTGCTATAAAGGCTGTCTTTTCTTTGCTATTCTCGTCTATAGGTATTTGATGATAACCTGACTTTATAAATCGAAGGTGGTGAAGAATTTACTATCTCTGACCTTAATCAACAGTTCTTCGATAGAGGGCAATGGAAATGCATTGTCTTTTGTGATGCTATTCAACTTTCTATAATCAACACATAGCCTAAGAGAACCATCCTTCTTTTTAACCATCATGATTGGCGAGACCCAAGGAGATTCACTTCCTCTAATTGTCCTTTGTTCCCTTAATTTATTCATTTTGTTCTCTACTTCCTCCTGATAACAAACTGGAATTCTATACGGCTTAGATCTTATGGGTGGATGATCCCCAGTCTCTGTAACAAAACGAAAATTATCTATCCTCCCTAGGGTTTTGATAACTTTCTATAATTTCCTTGACAATATTTTGGTAAGTAACAGGGGTAGAGCCATTAGCTGTTCTCAGGAGTCTATCCAGACGTTCTTCACTGTGACCCTGCCACATGCTACTCAAGGCCGTGAGTGTGTAAGAAGCAGCTGTTATTTCACAAGGTTCAAGGTTGCATATCGACCCACTGTCTAATACAATAAGCTGATCGCTAACGTTAATAAATGGCACAATAACCTCGCTGTGTATTACCTTACTCAGACTCAGAATGATAAAATCTTCCCATTTCTGATGGGGTCTGATCAAAACTAAGGTGCCTTTAGGTAAATTCCATGCGGGAGTCAGGGTGAGGGATGAGAGGGTCCGGGGTGGTATCACATCTCCCACCTCTGGGGCGGTGGGTACTTCCCCTTCACCACCCTTCGGTCTTAGGGAGACTCGTAGACACCTCAGTCTCTCTCCCTCTGTGGGGGATTCGTTGTCCTTTTAAATATACTTTGATCCCCTTCCCGTCTGTGCCAGCTATTATTATTTCATTCCTAGTCACAAAATCAATTCCTAAAATGACTGAAATTCCTTCTATTTGTAATGCTGGTACTACACGGAAGGTATGTGTCACTACTCGTCCATTGATGGTTACCTGCTGCTCCACAGTCCTCTGGGTTACCATCCAATGGCCGCCTGCTGTACTTAAAACTAAACAACCCTTCATAGGCTGCACCGACCCTGTCACAAGGTGTTCTTCTAACAAAGACACACTTGCGCCAGTGTCAACCAACGCCCTTTCCTGTCGCTCTTCCACCCATATTTCCACGATGGGCACCACGACTTCCTTCGTGGATTGAGGGTGGGCGGTAGGCTCTTGCATTACTTTTCCTCCCTGCACCGTCAACATTTGGGTAAGGGAAGCAACAGCTGGTGAAGGGCTGTCCACTACTTCTTGGGGGGTTGGTTGACTTCCCTCACTCCCCAACAAGGCGTCTCTTGTTCTTCTAGGGGCACAGTCGTTGTTTGGACCTGATGAGCCTGGGTGTAGTCGGGGGTCCTCCCGACTCCTCCACGCTGCCTTCCCCTTCCTCTCCTTGTTCTGCTGGCCGTTGTTGTTTTTTGAACAAGTGTTCACGAGATGGTCTGTTGCACTGCATCAAAAACAACGTTGCGGTTCAGTGAGAGAGGGGCACTGGGCCCTCACGTGGCCCTCCTTTCCATACCGCCAGCAGCGGCCAGCTGTCCTTTTCCCAGCTGGTTTCCCCTTACCTCTTCGAGGTCCCTGGGTGCGTGACCCTGCCCCCTGGATGGTGGGTGAGGCTGACTGAGGACTCGCTTGGTCAGGTTGTTTAACTGTTGCAACAAACGGTTGGGAGGTGGCCTGCCCTCTCCCCCTTGCCTGTTGGCGTTGTTCATAGTCTAACAGAAGTTGAACCTTCGGCAGCAAGGATTGTAAGGGCCTCTCATCGCCAATAAGGAAACCCACTATGGAGGTAGGAAGAATTCGCCTTAGCATGCGTCGGCAGAAGTCTTCTTTTCCCTCTACAGTCTGGTCTCTTTCAGGGGTGAGGGACTCATAGTCTTCACCGACGCGATTACAGAATGCTGAAATCGACTCTCCCATCCCCAGCATGGGGTTGTAGGCTTCCATTAGTTCCATCTTCTCCTCTCGGTGTAGGGCAAACTGTTTGGTGAGGTGTTGTTTAAAAGTATCCCAGTCTGAGGAATAACTGGCGTCCCAACTCCTGATTTGCCATGCTGCATTCCCGGTCACTTTTTATTTTGTTTGCACAATTTTTTCTCTAACTGTCCAGCCTACTGTGGCTAGAATCTCTCAAAGCCACCAGTGCAGAGGACATCCTTGAACTCATCCAGCTCGAGGACTTTTTCTTTTATGACCCGCCAGCTCTCACCACCCATCTACGCGACAAGGAGCCTAAGACAGTGGTCGAGTGCTGTCGCGGGGCTGACACTTGGGACACCAATCACCCTCATCTTAGTTCCCATGGAAGAAAACTATATCCCTCCTCACCTGCCTCGACCAACTCCCAGCAACCTAAGAATGGGCAACTCCATAAGAAGCTTGTGTGTGGGTACTGTAAGAGAACAGGGCACTCCACTGAACAGTGCCACTTGAAGGCTGAGGATTAGCCAGAAAACCTCTCTACGTCCTCAAACGGGACAACACCCCGAGCCACACCTGGATCATGGATGAAGGATAAGGGGCCTGCTCCCCCTATGGGACAGGTCCAAATAAAGATTATAGCCGGACTTATTGCCCCCTTGCAGTCTATGGGCACTCTGCCCATGGACAAAATGCCCTAATAATAATAAATCAAGTATGCCCACCCTTGCCTT